>NW_027508740.1:687500-692500 GCF_051911475.1 Siphateles boraxobius
CTGGCTCCGGCCCTGGAACAGGAGACACTGGCTCCGGCCCTGGAACAGGAGACACTGGCTCCGGCCCTGGAACAGGAGACACTGGCTCCGGCCCTGGAACAGGAGACACTGGCTCCGGCCCTGGAACAGGAGACACTGGCTCCGGCCCTGGAACAGGAGACACTGGCTCCGGCCCTGGAACAGGAGACACTGGCTCCGGCCCTGGAACAGGAGACACTGGCTCCGGCTCTGGAACAGCAAACACGGGCATGTCCAGGATCCGAGCCAGATGCTTCAGATAGTCCAGGTCCATGAATGCAGACGGAACGTGAACAGTCTCTGACTGGGCAGACGGGACGTGAACAGTCTCTGACTGGGCAGACGTGACGTGAACAGTCTCTCGCTGGGCAGACGTGACGTGAACAGTCTCTCGCTGGGCAGACGTGACGTGAACAGTCTCTCGCTGGGCAGACGTGACGTGAACAGTCTCTCGCTGGGCAGACGTGACGTGAACAGTCTCTCGCTGGGCAGACGTGACGTGAACAGTCTCTCGCTGGGCAGACGTGACGTGAACAGCTTCTCGCTGGGCAGACGTGACGTGAACAGTCTCTCGCTGGGCAGACGTGACGTGAACAGTCTCTCGCTGGGCAGACGTGACGTGAACAGTCTCTCGCTGGGCAGACGTGACGTGAACAGTCTCTCGCTGGGCAGACGTGACGTGAACAGTCTCTCGCTGGGCAGACGTGACGTGAACAATCTCTCGCTGGGCAGACGTGACGTGAACAGTCTCTCGCTGGGCAGACGTGACGTGAACAGTCTCTCGCTGGGCAGACGTGACGTGAACAGTCTCTGACTGGGCAGACGGAACCTGTCTCCTCCTTCTCCTTCTCCGGACCACCGGACTCAGGACCACCGGAACAGGGATCATCTCCCGACTACCTCCTCCACTGTGACCTCCACGGGACCCACGAAAAATGACTAGGCGGGTTCCCTGAAAATAATCTCTCCGCTCCCGCTCAGTGGCTGGGAAAGAGAAGTTTGAAGTCATGCCGCTGGATTTAGGGTGTGACGGAGTGCTTCTGTCACGATCCACACACGGGAAACAGGGGTTAAATCCAAAAGCAGTAGTTTTATTAGGGATAATCCAAAATCGTAAACCAGTCCAAAGCAAGGGTCAAAATCCAAAAGGAAATCCAACATGAACATGAACAGGAACAGGAACAAAACAAGAAGCAAGGAAACTGGATGACAGAAGTAGTGTGATACATACAAGGACTCTGTGACACATACTGAAACAGACAGGGTTATTTACACAGGGAATCGACAATGATAATGGGGAATTGGCTGAGTGCAATGATCAGTGATGAGGAACAGCTGAGTGCAGTGATGAGACAAAGGATCGTGGGCAATGTAGTTCATAAGTGAAGGACACCGTGGGAAAGGAGGACATCTAGTGGACATCAGGGGAACACAAACCCAACACTGTGACAGTCAGGACCTACTCATTGTCGTAATCATACTCTAGATCTAATATCATCACATGGAATCAATGTTGATGCTGTTGAAATTCTGCAGCAGAGCGACGACATCTCAGATCATTATCTAGTCTCATGTAAATTACATTTAGCCAAGGCTGCAAAGCCAACTCCGTGTTACAAGTATGTTAGACCTATCACTTCTGCCACTAAAGATTGCTTTATCAATAATCTTTCTAATCAGTTTCATCATCTCAGCATCCCAGATAGCTTAGAAGAACTTGATATTGCAACAGAAACTTTTAACTCTCTCCTTTCAAGCACTTTAGACACAGTTGCTCCGTTGCGCTTAAAGAAGATTAAAGAAAATAGTCCAACGCCGTGGTACAACGAGCACACCCGGGCCCTTAAGAGAGCAGCCAGAAAAATGGAGCGCAACTGGAAGAAAACAAAACTAGAGGTATTTCGGATTGCATGGAAGGAGAGCTCGATTGCTTACAGAGAGGCTTTAAAAGCTGCTAGATCTGCTTATTTTTCAACCCTATTAAAAGAAAATAAACATAATCCAAGGTATTTATTTGAAAAAGTGGCTACACTAACGAAAAAGAAAGCTTCAAGCCCAGAAGTTTCCAAGAAACACAGCAGTAATGACTTTATGAACTTCTTCACTTATAAGATTGATAATATTAGGGACAAAATTATAACTATGCAACCGTCTACTACAGCATCACATCAGGGAGAGCATTATAGTCTCCCTGAGGTAAAAATTTATTCATTTGTTGCCATATGAGAGGAAGAATTTTGCAAACTCGTTAATTCATCTAAATCGACAACATGTATGTTAGACCCTATACCGACTAACCTATTGAAAGAGATGCTTCCAGAAGTCATAGATCCTCTTCTTAACATCATTAATTCGTCTTTGTCTCTAGGATACGTACCAAAAACCTTTAAGCTGGCTATGATTAAACCGCTTGTTAAAAAACGCAATTTGATCCTACAGAGTCAATTACAGGCCGATCTCAAATCTACCTTTTCTATCAAAGATACTAGAAAAGGCAGTATCCTCACAACTGTGTTCCTTTCTTAAAAGAAATGGTATCTGCGAGGATTTCCAGTCCGGATTTAGACTGCACCATAGCACTGAGACAGCTCTCATTAGAGTCACAAATGATTTGCTCTTATCATCCGATCGTGGTTGTATCTCTCTATTAGTGTTACTTGATCTTAGTGCTGCATTTGACACCATTGACCACAACATTCTCTTAAATAGACTAGAAAACTAAGTTGGCATTAGTGGAATTGCATTAGCATGGTTTAAATCATACTTGTCTGACCGTTATCAGTTTGTAGCAGTAAATGAAGAGATCTCTTATCGATCACAAGTTCAGTATGGCGTACCACAAGGCTCAGTACTAGGACCGCTGCTGTTCACTCTGTACATGCTCCCGTTAGGAGATATCATTAGGAAACATGGAATTAGCTTTCACTGTTATGCTGATGATACTCAGCTCTATATTTCTTCCAAACCTAACGAAACTCACCAATTCACAAAATTATCGGAATGCATAGTTGATATCAAAAATTGGATGACTAGTAATTTCCTACTACTAAATTCTGAAAAACAGAGATTCTAATTATTGGACAAAAAATTTCCACACGCAATAACCTAGAATACCGTCTAACACTTGATGGCTGCTCTGTTAAGTCTTCGTCGTCAGTTAGGAACCTGGGTGTGCTCTTTGATACCAATCTTTCATTTGAAAGTCACGTGTCTAGTGTCTGTAAAACCGCATTTTTCCATCTTAAAAATATATCTAAATTACGTCATATGCTCTGATTGACAAATGCGGAACAACTAGTTCATGCGTTCATGACATCAAGGCTAGATTATTGTAATGCTCTACTGGGTGGTTGCCCTGCACGCTTAATAAACAAAGTACAGCTAGTTCAAAACGCAGCCGCTAGAGTTCTTACCAGAACCAGGAAGTACGACCATATTAGCCCGGTTCTGTCAACACTGCATTGGCTCCCTATTAAACATCGTATAAATTTTAAAATATTGTTGATTACTTACAAAGCACTAAATGGTTTAGCTCCCCAGTACTTGAGCGAGCTCTTAACGCATTATAGTCCTTCACGTCTATTGCGATCTCAAAGTTCTGGCCAGTTGATAATACCTAGAATATCTAAATCGACTGCTGGCGGTAGATCCTTTTCCTATTTAGCACCAAAACTTTGGAACAATCTTCCTAACATTGTCCGGGAAGCAGACACAGTCTGTCAGTTCAAAGCTAGACTAAAAACACATCTCTTTGACCTAGCATTCACATAACACTCTATAGACTTCTATGATTCAATATTAGGCTGCTTAGATTAGGTCAGCCGGAACTGGGAACACTTCCCTTAAATCCTGATGTACTCGTTACATCATAAGAAGAATGGCATCTACGCTAATTTTAGTGTCTTTGTTTATCCCGAGGTTTTCCCGCAGCCTGCCGGATCCAGGCCGTTTCCAGATCTGACGAAGGACTTTCGCCTGGACCCGATGACAATGCAGTGCTAAAGTCCCAACTAGCCTCTTCCTATGGAGGATCCCTATACCACTCTACAGATAAAGCCTTGTGAAATTTTTCGGTTTGCGTACCTACCCAAAGTGATAAGATAAAATAAAAATTCTGCATCAAAATTTATAGACAAGACAAGTAGTTTGTTTAGGCATGGTTTGTAAGGAATTATAAACCTGAGCACATATATTCAAACGCACATAACTATAGAATCAATTCTTAATGCGCATGTGAACGCCATCAGCGTCTATCACAGGTTCACGTTTAAAGTCTGTTTAGAGAGAACGCTGTCGTCTTAGCGGCCCCTAATTTAATAACAAATGATCATTTAGATGGAAGTGAATCAATCAAAACTAACTTTAGCTGGAAAAAACATTTTTCATGAACCACTATAAAACCAAACCAATCTCTGTTACCTGAAATTATATGTTTATCTCTGTAAAGCTGCTTTGAAACAATCTACATTGTTAAAAGCGCTATATAAATGAGGATGACTTGACTCACACACACACACACACACACACACAGACACACTAACACACACACACACACACACACACACACACATACACACACGCATGTCTGAACTCTTCCTCCTCTTTCTCTTCCCCCTCTTCCTCCTCCTCTTTCTCTTCCCCCTCTTTCTCTTCCTCTTCCTCCTCTTCCTCCTCCTCTTTCTCTTCCTCCTCTTCCTCCTCCTCTTTCTCTTCCCCCTCTTCCTCCTCCTCTTTCTCTTCCCCCTCTTCCTCCTCCTCTTTCTCTTCCCCCTCTTCCTCCTCCTCTTTCTCTTCCCCCTCTTCCTCCTCCTCTTTCTCTTCCCCCTCTTCCTCCTCCTCTTTCTCTTCCTCTTCCTCCTCCTCTTTCTCTTCCTCCTCCTCTTTCTCTTCCTCCTCCTCTTTCTCTTCCCCCTCTTCCTCCTCCTCTTTCTCTTCCTCCTCCTCTTCCTCTCCCTCTTCCTCCTCCTCTTTCTCTTCCTCCT
>NW_027508740.1:697500-730000 GCF_051911475.1 Siphateles boraxobius
GTCTAATAAACTGACCTGTGTGAGTATTAATTCAGCACTTGCGTGTAGTTCGGTAGAATGAAATGTCCTTGTTCCTTTATATCCGCGGGACTCGCGTTGCGTGTGGCGATGGTATACGTCTAGCAATCGCGCCCTGCTTCACACCACAGTCATGTTACAAACATCAATGTATTCACTCATCCATAAAAGATCCACCAGCTTGACGACAAGATCCATAATTACGCTTAATGCAGAATACGTCATCAATATACGCCTTTGTTATTGTAAGAGGTTAGCGACCCCTGGAGGCAAAAACTCCTGCATATTGTACCTTTAACTCTCACAGCGATTATCAGCGTCAAAACCAGCAGAATCATTGATTCTCAGTGAGAGATGTTAAACAACCGGATCCTGCAGTCCATGAACTATTCCATCAGTGGAGCTATACAACACAACTACACAACTGTAGTGAGTCCGTGAGACTTATTCCCCAGCAATCGTCTCGGTTAACTATAGACCTGTGTAGTCCGGCTATGAGTGACACTTCTGGCCAAACCTTGAATTTGGTTACATCTGGTTTAATGCCAAAATAACTTGCGGGATAGATGATATTCGATCACGCAAAGTCAACAAGGTGTTTGGTTTAATTTCTTCACTCATTTCATTTATTTATTATCTAATTGATGACTAGTCTATTTATGGGCGATGGTTTAGACGTCTATAACATTTTCACTGACAGCCCAAATTTGCCTTGTTTCAGCCTAGACGTGTTTGGGTGCTGTTAGACGTCTTTTAAACGCAAAATTGCTTGCTGGGTCCAGAGGGGACCTCATGATAAACAACCACTGCAGTGCAGGACTTTATAAGCACACACACACACACACATAAATCACACAAAACGCCATCTAAACCGGTGGCAAGCGGGCCGTTCATCACGGCGGAGAGGAACACATTAAAGCTGAAACCTTCGGCTCTAATCAGGATTCCGGCTGTCTGTATTCTCCAGCTGAAGAGAGTCGGGAGATAAGGGAGAAGAGCAGCTGGAGGGTCGTTAGCTCATGGACTCTCGCTGTGGGCGTGCTAACCTCGAAGTGCTAATTAACCACACAGACAGTTCCTGTTTCAGAAACAATGTGTTATTACTCAGTATATTTAGCTTCTTTTCCAGTACGAGTATCTGAACACTCTTAAATCAAGACACATTTACTGGAGAAGCAAAACAACTGAAGCCAAGTCTTCTTTAATGAAAAACAGCATTGGTCCGACCATCTAATTTGCATTTATTTACTTATACAGTACATAAACATATATATATATTTTATTCATTTAGCAGGATTGAATTCATGTTACACTCAAGGTATTTATTATGAAAATGTGTCACATAATGGAGGTGTTATCGACTATAAACGCTGGTTCATGATGACGCCAGTAACCAAGGTCTTGAGAATTAGAAGTGTCTATGATGAAGATCAGTTCTTCTTCTCTGGTGAATGAGACCCTACAGCTCAGAGTAATGAGAGTCACGGGGGTCAGAGAGACGAGGCACAACAAAACACTCAAACAGATTCAGTCTGATCTGCAGAGAAAGATGAAAAACACATTAAATGAGGAACTGAGACATGTCTGCAGTCTTTCACTTAAACAGACACCTAGTAACCGCATGGCAATGCTTTGACAACCACCCACGAAACAGTAGCAGCTGCCTAGCAACACTCTTAAAACTACCAAGAACGCCATAAAACACCAATGAAACTGGTCAAACGCTACAGCAGCTGCATAGCAACACCCTTGAAATTGGCCAAAATACCATAGCAGTTGCATAGCAACACCATTGAAGTTGGCCAAAATACCATAGCAGGTGCATAGCAACACCCTTGAATCTGGCCAAAACACTATATCAGCTGCATAGCAACACCCTTGAAACTGGCCAAAACACTATATCAGCTGCATAGCAACAACCTTGAAACTGGTCAATACAACATATCAGCTGCATAGAAACACCCTTGCATCTGGCCAAAACACTATACCAGCTGCATAGCAACACCTTTGAAACTGGTCAAAACAACATTGCAGCTGCATAGCAACACCTGTGAAACTGGCCAAAACAACATAGCAGCTGCATAGCAACACCTGTGAAACTGGCCAAAACACTATATCAACTGCATAGCAACACCCTTGAATCTGGCTAAAACACTATATCAGCTGCATAGAAACACCCTTGCATCTGGCCAAAACACTATATCAACTGCATAGCAACACCCTTGAATCTGGCCAAAACACTATACCAGCTGCATAGCAACACATTTGAAACTGGTCAAAACAACATGGCAGCTGCATAGCAACACCTGTGAAACTGGCCAAAACAACATAGCAGCAGCATAGCAACACCTTTGAAACTGGTCAAAACAACATAGCAGCTGCATAGCAACACATGTGAAACTGGCCAAAACAACATATCAGCTGCATAGCAACACCTGTGAAACTGGCCAAAACACTATATCAACTGCATAGCAACACCCTTGAATCTGGCCAAAACACTATATCAACTGCATAGCAACACCCTTGAATCTGGCCAAAACACTATATCAACTGCATAGCAACACCCTTGAATCTGGCCAAAACACTATACCAGCTGCATAGCAACACATTTGAAACTGGTCAAAACAACATGGCAGCTGCATAGCAACACCTGTGAAACTGGCCAAAACAACATAGCAGCTGCATAGCAACACCTGTGAAACTGGCCAAAACAACATATCAGCTGCATAGCAACACCTGTGAAACTGGCCAAAACAACATATCAGCTGCATAGCAACACCTGTGAAACTGGCCAAAACAACATATCAGCTGCATAGCAACACCTGTGAAACTGGCCATAACACTATATCAACTGCATAGCAACACCCTTGAATCTGGCCAAAACACTATATCAGCTGCATAGAAACACCCTTGCATCTGGCCAAAACACTATACCAGCTGCATAGCAACACATTTGAAACTGGTCAAAACAACATGGCAGCTGCATAGCAACACCTGTGAAACTGGCCAAAAAAACATAGCAGCTGCATAGCAACACTTGTGAAACTGGCCAAAACACTATAGCAGCTGCATAGCAACACCTGTGAAACTGGCCAAAACACAAAAGCAGCTGCATAGCAACACCCTTGAAACTGGCCAAAACAACATATCAGCTGCATTGCAACACCTGTGAAACTGACCAAAACATTATAGCAGCTGCATAGCAACACCTGTGAAACTGGCCAAAACAACATAGCAGCTGCATAGCAACACCTGTGAAACTGGCCAAAACACAAAAGCAGCTGCATAGGAACACCCGTGAACCTGGCCAAAACAACATATCAGCGGCATAGCAACACCTGTGAAACTGGCCAAAACACTATATCAGCTGCATAGCAACACCCATGAATTTGGCCAAAACACTATATCAGCTGCATAGCAACACTCTTGAATTTGGCCAAAACACTGTATCAGCTGCATAGCAACACCCCGTGAAACTGGCCAAAACACAAAAGCAGCTGCATAGCAACACCCGTGAAACTGGCCAAAACAACATAGCAGCTGCATAGCAACAACCTTGAATATGGCCAAAGCACAAAAGCAGCTGCATAGCAACACCTGTGAAACTGGCCAAAACACATTAGCAGCTGCAAGGCAACACCTGTGAAACTGGCCAAAACACATTAGCAGCTGCATAGCAACACCTTTGAAACTGGCCAAAACACATTAGCAGCTGCATAGCAACACCTTTGAAACTGGCCAAAACACAAAAGCAGCTGCATAGCAACACCTATGAAACTGGCCAAAACAACATAGCAGCTGCATAGCAACACCTGTGAAACTGGCCAAAACACATTAGCAGCTGCATAGCAACACCTGTGAAACTGGCCAAAACACATTAGCAGCTGCATAGCAACACCTTTGAAACTGGCCAAAACACAAAAGCAGCTGCATAGCAACACCTATGAAACTGGCCAAAACAACATAGCAGCTGCATAGCAACACCTGTGAAACTGGCCAAAACACATTAGAAGCTGCATAGCAACACCCTTGAAACTGGCCAAAACACAAAAGCAGCTGCATAGCAACACCTGTGAAACTGGCCAAAACAACATAGCAGCTGCATAGCAACACCTGTGAAACTGGCCAAAACACATTAGCAGCTGCATAGCAACACCCTTGAAACTGGCCAAAATACAAAAGCAGCTGCATAGCAACACCTTTGAAAATGGTCAAAACAATATAGCAGCTGCATAGCAACACCTGTGAAACTGGCAAAAACACTATAGCAGCTGCATAGCAACACCTGTGGAACTGGCCAAAACACTATAGCAGCTGCATAGCAACACCCTTGAAACTGGCCAAAACACAAAAGCAGCTGCATAGCAACACCCTTGAAACTGGCCAAAACAACATAGCAGCTGCATAGCAACACCCGTGAAACTGGCCAAAACACAAAAGCAGCTGCATAGCAACACCCGTGAAACTGGCCAAAACAACATAGCAGCTGCATAGCAACACCCGTGAAACTGGCCAAAACACAAAAGCAGCTGCATAGCAACACCCGTGAAACTGGCCAAAACACATTAGCAGCTGCATAGCAACACCTGTGAAACTGGCCAAAACACATTAGCAGCTGCATAGCAACACCCTTGAAACTGGCCAAAACACAAAAGCAGCTGCATAGCAATACCTTTGAAAATGGCCAAAACAACATAGCAGCTGCATAGCAACACCTGTGAAACTGGCCAAAACACATTAGCAGCTGCATAGAAACACCCTTGAAACTGGCCAAAACACCAACGGAATAGAAACACTCATGCAAAGCAACTTCAAAGCAACATCCTTGAAGCTACCTGGAATGCCACTTCAAACACATAGCAACACCCTAGCAACCACTCACAACATCGTTCAGGCACAACTCTCTTTTTTTCATTCATGTACAAATCTCTCTCCTTTGCACATACTGATCACCAGTGTTGGGGAAAGTTACTTTACTAACTTTACTACTTTATGTTACTGCCTAAAAAAAGTAACTGATTGAGTTACTTAGTTACTTTTTATATTCTTTTTAAGAATTTAAGTAGTTACTCCTGTCACGCGTTTACTAACATTCTTAAAGGTGCAGTGTGTAAGTTTAGCAGTATCTAGTGGTGAGGTTGTGAATTGCACCCAACAGAAGTTAAGGTGGCCGACAGGAACTGATGTCGTCTGGAGACAGCAGAGAGTAGCCAGTTAAATAATTGTTATTTTCACTAAATAACAAATTTAGTGAAAGCCTATTTTGGAGATTTGCAATTTAGTTTCTCAACTCCAAAATTCAGCACCGCATGGCAAAGCTTAGAGGTTGGAATAATGGCAGGATGCACCATTTCTCCACTGGCTTTTACCATGGCAATGGAAGTAATCATTAGGGCATAAAGATGGGTAGTAGGAGGAGAGCGCTTGGCTTCTGGGATGCGACTACCACCAATCAGAGCATACATGGATGACATGACAACCATGACTACAACAGTAGCCTGCACTAATCGGTTATTGGGGAAGTTAAAAGATAATATCGAATGGGCATGAATGCAATTTAAGCCCTCTAAATCAAGGAGCATCTCGATACTTAAAGGAAAGGTGGTAGATAAAACATTCTTCATTAATGGTGAGGCAATACCAACAGTTTCTGAGAAGCCAGTGAAGAGTCTAGGGAGATGGCACGATGGCGATCTAAAGGACACAGTTCGAGTGGGAGAAGTTAGACGACAAGCAGTGGAAGGGTTGAAGAGCATAAACAGCTGTGCTCTACCAGGCAAACTAAAACTCTGGTGCTTTCAGTTTGGTCTACTGCCAAGGTTGCTGTGGCCACTGACTGTGTACGAGGTTTCTTTGACAACAGTGGATAAGCTGGAAGCGTTAATAAGTTCATACATCAGGAAATGGTTGGGAGTTCCACGCTGCCTCAGCAGAGTGGGACTTTATAGTAAAGGAGTATTGAAGCTGCCAGTCTCTGCTTTAACCGAGGAGTTTAAGTGTGCCAAGGTCAGACTGGAAATGACTTTAGCAGAGTCACGCGACAAATGTGTAAGGGAGGCAGCCCCTGTGGTAAAAACTGGTAGAAAGTGGTCAGCAAAGAAATCTGTGGTAGAGGCAAAGGCTGACCTTCAAATTGGGGATATCGTGGGGCAGGTACAGCATGGATGAGGGGGTTTTGGGCTCAGTTTAGCTCTTCCTAATTGGCACAAGACAGGCCCAGCTCAAAGGAGGAAGCTGGTAGTCAACGAGGTGCGAAAGCAGGAGGAGAGGATGAGATGTATAAAGGCCATTTCCCAGGCCAAGCAGGGAGACTGGATGAGATGGGAGAGTGTGGAACAACGCAAGATGGGCTGGCAAGACCTTTGGTCAATGGAAGAGAGTAGGATCAGTTTCCTTATTAGGTCAACATATGATGTTCTCCCATCACCGCAGAACCTAAACCTCTGGGTAGGAGAGGATCCATCTTGTCCTTTGTGTTCATCACCTGCCACATTAAGGCACATTTTGACAGGATGTAAGGTGGCTCTTAGCCAGGGTCAGTTTACTTGGCGCCATGACTAAGTATTGCGATGTTTGGCTTTAGCATTGGAAGGCAAGCGTAGTATGACCAATAAGTTGCCGCCTGTTCTAGCAAAACATTACACACAGAAGACAATATTCCTCCGCCCAGGCGAGCAACCACCAAGAAAAGGTGCTAACACCAATTCTCGTCCGGGACAACTGGAAGCTGCTAGGGACTGGAAGATGCTGGCTGATCTTGATCAACGGCTTATTTTTCCACCTGAGATTGCCACCACTAACCTACGACCAGATATTGTTTTGTAGTCTGGATCAGCACGCATTGTTCAACTGATAGAGTTAACAGTGGCATGCGAGGATGGAGAGTCCGGGTTTATCCAGTGGAAGCGGGTTGTCGAGGTTTTGTGGCACACTCTATAACCCGGTTCCTCAGAGACGTCGGATTCTGTGGCCAAGAGTTGCGTCGCACAGTAAAGAACTTATCTGAAGCAGCAGAAAGGAGCAGCAACTGGCTGTGGTGGAGACGGAAAGATTCTAGCTGGCTGTGTACAGGCCGCCATGCATGAATTCTTGAAAACTTGAAGAGTCTGTTGGTTATAGTATTTACAGTCATTACGTTCCTGTGTATATTGCGTGAATGACGGGTGGTTGGGCAGATATTGTGTTTTGCGGTAGGTGGTATGCCATACGCAACCGTTGCCACTGAAACTGAATATTAACGCACCAGTGGGGCTCGACAGCCTTAGTCAAACGGGTTGGCGCGTATGGTTGGGTTGCGGAGAGATTGTGAGATTGTGGTTAGGTCTCAGTAGCAAGAGGGATGTAGGGGTCAATAAGCTGGGCTGAGTTGAGTGGGGGACGGAGGGGGGGACTCTGGGACGCCAGAGTCACTGTCGAGCCCTCTTGAGGTGTCGTGGGCTAGTCGACGAAACACTGAGGATGGAAGGTGCCCACTTGAAGACCCTAGAGATGTTCCCTACTCCGCTCAATCCAGAGGGTTGTCATGGGGGGAACGCACTGTGGTTGCAGCCGTTGTGTGTGCTGACGCGTGTTAACACCAGACAGAAGGAGATTTACATCCCCAGATGGAAAGAAGCGTAAATGGATGGAGAAGCATAGGTTACTGTAAAGCTACGTCTTAGTGTTGCTTATCTTGGCGAAAGCCGAGTACAAATCAGCATGAAGTTTTAACATCTACTCTCGTGTAATGGAAATCATGAGGTTTCTTTACAAAGATAAATTAAAGAAATTATGTTTACTTTATTATTTAGCAAAACGATATGTTATTGCGAATATTATTGTTACTTTTTCATCATTGTGTCACTGTTTTATTCGCTGACTTTAGCAGCTTCTTCTCACGATTAAAGATCCCCCTGTAGTCAATAGTTTTATCCCTTAAAACTCAACTTTGATCACCAAAATGACATATTTAAATGTTTCTTCCTTGAAAATAAATATTCATGCCTTAAAATATCTTGAATGTAACTCGACACCCTTGCCTCAGTATATGCCTTTAGTATATATGTGGTTCTATGAATATGCAAATGAGCCCCACCTCTACTCACTCACTCACTCACTCACTCAGAGATCCACTGGTTGACGATCACACGTTGATCTGATTGGTTACAAGGTAGTTTGTGACGTCAGAAACACCAGCGATTTCAAAGCGTGTTTTTGAGACTGTCTTTGGTTCACTGCAGTTTTAGGAGAAAATACTTAGCAATGCTGTCGACTTATGAATTTACACATGGTTTGTCTTAAAGCATATTAAAAACACCACATAGACATATAAACAACATTAAAAGCTGGATTTTCACCACTGGGAGACTTTAAGACTTGTTTGAAAATTGTGAGGGAGGAAGAAAATATTTTTGTTGTTGTTTTTTAACAGCCATGAATTTGACGCTATAAAAAACAAACAAGAATAAAAAGAGTCAAAAATTACACATGGACTAATATTTACATTTATTCATTTAGCTGACGCTTTTATCCAAAGCGACTTACAATTGCTATTTATGTCAGAGGTCGCACGCCTCTGGAGCAACTAGGGGTTAAGTGTCTTGCTCAGGTACACACTGGTGTCTCACAGTGGATTGGAACCCGGGTCTCTCACACCAAAGATATGTGTCTTATCCACTGCGCCATCACCACCCCAATATTATGAAGCTTTTAGGCCTGTTTTGGAGTTTGATAGTCTTGGTCGCTACGAACGAGAAGATCTTTAAAAAAACTTTATTTGTGTGTCTGGAACATCATGAGGTGATTAAATAATGGCATGTTGAACTGTTGCTTTCAACAGAAACTCTTTCAGCTGTAGAAGTTCTCATCTCTCCATACGTTCTGTCCATCTTCCTCTCCGCTGACTGTCATTATCTGTCATTACCTCGACCCTCTCTCGTCCGATTACGTTGCCATAGCACAGGTCCAGCCGCTGCCTGTTGCCATGGTGATAAATCTAAGTGTACACTGGGTCGATCAGAGTTTTGCATATGCTAATCACAGGCTGAGTGTGTTCAGGTCAAACTGAGCCTGTGTAAATCTGACCAACTTCTCCAAGAACAACTTATCAAGTTATGGTTCTTCGGGAGTTTCTTGATGAGTTAACGTGCCCTATATAGCAGGACTAATTCCGAGCCTCATGCATTTATAATAGCAAGATATTTTTATCTTTTGGGACACTGATATGGAAATCAAGGCCAGCACGGGTTTGATTTCAGGTGGTTTATTCACATTACTGCACAGATGAATAAACATCAACATCGACAGGTAAACACTAGTACATCACTGTAACATCAGTTTGGTAACACTGAAGTCTGTAACACCTCGTTATCTTCGGGAAAAAAATCATATTTTTCATAGCGCTACTGTATTAATGATGCACAATTTGTTTTTTACACTGCTATATATTGCACGCAAACAGACTTTTCCACATGTGCGGAAGTACTTTTAAAATATGAAATGTAACAGGGTTACAATTTTAGGTTACACTTTATTTTAAGGTGTCCGTGTTACAGTGTAATTATATATTTAAGTACTGAGTAATAATAATAATTAACTACATTACTTACTATAGGGTTAGGGTAAGATTAGGTTTAGAGTTAATTGCATGTAATTGTGCATAGTTAACACTTATTATTATGGTAAGTACATGTAATATATGTAACAAGGACACTGTAAAATAAAATGTTACCCAATTTTACTAGTTCACGGTAAAACTACTTCTTGAATTTCTTATTAATTTCTCAGTCATGTGAAAAGATTAATTTGGCTGAAACAAGCCTCCACATAATCCTCGTTTTGGTGGTTCCATATATTGTGTTACGTGTGTTACATTATTGTGTGTATTACAGATACGCCGTCGCTATCCCATGACGTCACTCACTCCTGAGATTGGTGTGTGTGCTTGTCCGTCAAACCCAGGCGTGGAAGTCCCGCCTCCAGCCCAAGCCCCGCCCTTGGTACTGGGCTACTGTGATTGGCTGAAAATATAAAAGTAGGTGGAGCCTCCTGAGAAGAGCGCAGAACGTGGCCGCAGCAACCACGACAAGCGGTGACATCATGACGAAGCCCAGGATGATGAGGGCGGAGCAACTGTTGTCGTCCAGGTATTGGCAGAGAGGAGCCGAAGACGCCACCACCTGTAGAAGATCAGAGATCAGGGCTGCACAATTCATCCAATTTATAATCGCGATTAAGGATAAAATGATTACCTAATAGTTCATAAACCTTGCGATTACAAAAAAAAGTTAACTTGCATTATTCTGCGTGCTTAACGGTATAGTTCACCCAAAAATCAAAATTAGCCCATGATTTACCACTTTCAAGCCATCCCGCCGGAGCTGTGGAGCAGATGGACAGATGCACTTTTATGATGGACGGATGCACTTTTATGATGGACAGATGCACTTTTATGATGGACAGATGCACTTTTATGATGGACAGATGTACTATCATGATGGACAGATGCACTTTTATGATGGATAGTTGCACTTTTATGATGGATAGAGATGCACTTTTATGATGGACAGATGCACTTTTATGATGGACAGATGCACTTTTATGATGGACAGATGCACTTTTATGATGGACAGATGCACTTTTATGATGGATAGATGCACTTTTATAATGGATGGATGCACTTTTATCATGGATGGATGCACTTTTATGATGGATAGATGCACTTTTATAATGGATGGATGCACTTTTATCATGGATGGATGCACTTTTATGATGGACAGATGCACTTTTATCATGGATGGATGCACTTTTTTTGATGGACAGATGCACTTTTATGATGGACAGATGCACTTTTATGATGGATAGATGCACTTTTATTATGGCTAGATGCACTTTTATGATGGACAGATGCACTTTTATGATGGATAGATGCGCTTTTATGATGGATAGATGCACTTTTATGATGGATAGAAGCACTTTTATGATGGATAGATGCACTTTTATGATGGACAGATGCACTTTTATGATGGATAGATGCACTTTTATGATGGATAGATGCACTTTTATGATGGACAGATGCACTTTTATGATGGATAGATGCGCTTTTATGATGGATAGATGCACTTTTATGATGGATAGATGCACTTTCATGATGGATAGATGCACTTTTATGATGGATGGATGCACTTTTATCATGGACGGATGCACTTTTATGATGGACAGATGCACTTTTATGATGGACAGATGCACTTTTATGATGGACAGATGCACTTTTGATGGATAGATGCACTTTTATGATGGACAGATGCACTTTTATGATGGACAGATGCACTTTTATCATTGATAGATGCACTTTTATGATGGACAGATGCACTTTTATGATGGACAGATGCACTATTATGATGGACAGATGCACTTTTATGATGGACAGATGCACTTTTATCATTGATAGATGCACTTTTATGATGGACAGATGCACTTTTATGATGGACAGATGCACTTTTGATGGATAGATGCACTTTTATGATGGACATATGCACTTTTATGATGGACAGATGCACTTTTATGACGGACAGATGCACTTTTGATGGATAGATGCACTTTTATGATGGACAGATGCACTTTTATGATGGAGAGATGCACTTTTATGACGGACAGATGCACTTTTGATGGATAGATGCACTTTTATGATGGACAGATGCACTTTTATGATGGACAGATGCACTTTTATGATGGACAGATGCACTTTTATGATGGATAGATGGACTTTTATGATGGACAGATGCACTTTTATGATGGATAGATGCACTTTTATGATGGATAGATGCACTTTTATGATGGATAGATGGACTTTTATGATGGATAGATGGACTTTTATGATGGACAGATGCACTTTTATGATGGATAGATGCACTTTTATGATGGATAGATGCACTTTTATGATGGATAGATGGACTTTTATGATGGATAGATGGACTTTTATGATGGACAGATGCACTTTTATGATGGATAGATGCACTTTTATGATGGATAGATGCACTTTTATGATGGATAGATGGACTTTTATGATGGATAGATGCACTTTTATGATGGACAGATGCACTTTTATGATGGATAGATGCACTTTTATGATGGATAGATGCACTTTTATGATGGACAGATGCACTTTTATGATGGATAGATGCGCTTTTATGATGGATAGATGCACTTTTATGATGGATAGATGCACTTTTATGATGGACAGATGCACTTTTATGATGGATAGATGCACTTTTATGATGGATAGATGGACTTTTATGATGGATAGATGGACTTTTATGATGGACAGATGCACTTTTATGATGGATAGATGCACTTTTATGATGGATAGATGCACTTTTATGATGGATAGATGGACTTTTATGATGGATAGATGGACTTTTATGATGGACAGATGCACTTTTATGATGGATAGATGCACTTTTATGATGGACAGATGCACTTTTGATGGATAGATGCACTTTTATGATGGATAGATGCACTTTTATGATGGATAGATGGACTTTTATGATGGACAGATGCACTTTTATGATGGATAGATGCACTTTTATCATTGATAGATGCACTTTTATGATGGAAAGATGCACTTTTATGATGGACAGATGCACTTTTATGACGGACAGATGCACTTTTATGATGGATAGATGCACTTTTATGATGGACAGATGCACTTTTATGATGGACAGATGCACTTTTATGACGGACAGATGCACTTTTGATGGATAGATGCACTTTTATGATGGACAGATGCACTTTTATGATGGACAGATGCACTTTTATGATGGACAGATGCACTTTTATGATGGATAGATGCACTTTTATGATGGATAGATGCACTTTTATGATGGATAGATGCACTTTTATGATGGATAGATGCACTTTTATGATGGACAGATGCACTTTTATGATGGATAGATGCACTTTTATGATGGACAGATGCACTTTTATGATGGATAGATGCACTTTTATCATGGATGGATGCACTTTTATGATGGACGGATGCACTTTTATGATGGACAGATGCACTTTTATGATGGATAGATGCACTTTTATGATGGATAGATGGACTTTTATGTTGGACAGATGCACTTTTATGATGGACAGATGCACTTTTATGATGGATAGATGCACTTTTATGATGGATAGATGCACTTTTATGATGGACAGATGCACTTTTATGATGGATAAATGCACTTTTATGATGGACAGATGCACTTTTATGATGGATAGATGACCATTTATGATGGATAGATGCACTTTTATGATGGATAGATGGACTTTTATGTTGGACAGATGCACTTTTATGGTGGACAGATGCACTTTTATGATGGATAGATGCACTTTTATGATGGATAGATGCACTTTTATGATGATAGATGGACTTTTATGATGGACAGATGCACTTTTATGATGGATAGATGCACTTTTATGATGGACAGATGCACTTTTATTATGGATAGATGCACTTTTATGATGGATAGATGCACTTTAATGATGGATAGATGGACTTTTATGATGGACAGATGCACTTTTATGATGGATAGATGCACTTTTATGATGGACAGATGCACTTTTATGATGGATAGATGCACTTTTATGATGGACAGATGCACTTTTATTATGGATAGATGCACTTTTATTATGGATAGATGCACTTTTATGATGAACAGATGCACTTTTATGATGGATAGATGCACTTTTATGATGGATAGATGGACTTTTATGATGGACAGATGCACTTTTATGATGGATAGATGCACTTTTATGATGGACAGATGCACTTTTATAATGGATAGATGCACTTTTATGATGGACAGATGCACTTTTATGATGATAGATGCACTTTTATGATGGATAGATGGACTTTTATGATGGACAGATGCACTTTTATGATGGACAGATGCACTTTTATGATGGATAGATGCACTTTTATGATGGACAGATGCACTTTTATGATGGACAGATGCACTTTTATGATGGACAGATGCACTTTTATGATGGATAGATGCACTTTTATGATAGATAGATGCACTTTTATGATGGACAGATGCACTTTTATTATGGATAGATGCACTTTTATTATGGATAGATGCACGTTTATGATGGATAGATGCACTTTTATCATGGATGGATGCACTTTTATGATGGACAGATGCACTTTTATGATGGACAGATGCACTTTTATCATGCATGGATGCACTTTTTTGATGGACAGATGCACTTTTATGATGGACAGATGCACTTTTATCATGGATGGATGCACTTTTTTTGATGGACAGATGCACTTTTATGATTGACAGATGCACTTTTATGATGGACAGATGCACTTTTATGATGAACAGATGCACTTTTATGATGGACAGATGCACTTTTATGATGAACAGATGCACTTTTATGATGGACAGATGCACTTTTATCATTGATAGATGCACTTTTATGATGGACAGATGCACTTTTATGATGGATAGATGCACTTTTATCATTGATAGATGCACTTTTATGATGGACAGATGCACTTTTATGATGGATAGATGCCATTTTATCATTGATAGATGCACTTTTATGATGGACAGATGCACTTTTATGATGGACAGATGCACTATCATGATGGACAGATGCACTTTTATGATGGACAGATGCACTTTTATCATGGACAGATGCACTTTTATGATAGATAGATGCACTTTTATGATGGATAGATGCACTTTTATGATGGACAGATGCACTTTTATTATGGATAGATGCACTTATATGATGGACAGATGCACTTTTATTATGGATAGATGCACTTTTATTATGGACAGATGCACTTTTATGATGGATAGATGCACTTTTATCATGCATGGATGCACTTTTTTTGATGGACAGATGCACTTTTATGATGGACAGATGCACTTTTATGATGGATAGATGGACTTTTATGTTGGACAGATGCACTTTTATGATGGACAGATGCACTTTTATGATGGATAGATGCACTTTTATGATTGACAGATGCACTTTTATGATGGATAGATGGACTTTTATGATGATAGATGCACTTTTATGATGGACAGATGCACTTTTATGATGGACAGATGCACTTTTATGATGGATAGATGGACTTTTATGATGGACAGATGCACTTTTATGATGGATAGATGCACTTTTATCATGGATGGATGCACTTTTTTTGATGGACAGATGCACTTTTATGATGGACAGATGCACTTTTATGATGGACAGATGCACTTTTATGATGGACAGATGCACTTTTATGATGGACAGATGCACTTTTATGATGGACAGATGCACTTTTATGATGGACAGATGCACTTTTATGATGGATAGATGCACTTTTATCATGGATGGATGCACTTTTTTTGATGGACGGATGCACTTTTATGATGGACAGATGCACTTTTATGATGGACAGATGCACTTTTATGATGGACAGATGCACTTTTATGATGGACAGATGCACTTTTATGATGGACAGATGCACTTTTATGATGGATAGATGGACTTTTATGTTGGACAGATGCACTTTTATGATGGACAGATGCACTTTTATGATGGATAGATGCACTTTTATGATTGACAGATGCACTTTTATGATGGATAGATGGACTTTTATGATGATAGATGCACTTTTATGATGGACAGATGCACTTTTATGATGGATAGATGCACTTTTATGATGGACAGATGCACTTTTATGATGGACAGATGCACTTTTATCATGGATGGATGCACTTTTTTTGATGGACAGATGCACTTTTATGATGGACAGATGCACTTTTATGATGGACAGATGCACTTTTATGATGGATAGATGCACTTTTATGATGGATAGATGCCATTTTATCATTGATAGATGCACTTTTATGATGGACAGATGCACTTTTATGATGGACAGATGCACTATCATGATGGACAGATGCACTTTTATGATGGACAGATGCACTTTTATGATGGACAGATGCACTATCATGATGGACAGATGCACTTTTATGATGGACAGATGCACTTTTATCATTGATAGATGCACTTTTATGATGGATAGATGCACTTTTATGATGGACAGATGCACTTTTATTATGGATAGATGCACTTTTATTATGGATAGATGCACTTTTATGATGGATAGATGCACTTTTATGATGGACAGATGCACTTTTATTATGGATAGATGCACTTTTATTATGGATAGATGCACTTTTATGATGGATAGATGCACTTTTATCATGGATGGATGCACTTTTATGATGGACAGATGCACTTTTATGATGGACAGATGCACTTTTATCATGCATGGATGCACTTTTATCATGGATGGATGCACTTTTATGATGGACAGATGCACTTTTATGATGGACAGATGCACTTTTATGATGGACAGATGCACTTTTATTATGGATAGATGCACTTTTATGATGGATAGATGCACTTTTATGATGGATAGATGCACTTTTATGATGGATAGATGGACTTTTATGATGGACAGATGCACTTTTATGATAGATAGATGCACTTTTATGATGGATAGATGCACTTTTATGATGGATAGATGCACTTTTATGATGGACAGATGCACTTTTATTATGGATAGATGCACTTTTATGATGGACAGATGCACTTTTATTATGGATAGATGCACTTTTATTATGGATAGATGCACTTTTATGATGGATAGATGCACTTTTATCATGCATGGATGCACTTTTTTTGATGGACAGATGCACTTTTATGATGGACAGATGCACTTTTATGATTGACAGATGCACTTTTATGATGGATAGATGGACTTTTATGTTGGACAGATGCACTTTTATGATGGACAGATGCACTTTTATGATGGATAGATGCACTTTTATGATGGACAGATGCACTTTTATGATGGATAGATGCACTTTTATCATGGATGGATGCACTTTTTTTGATGGACGGATGCACTTTTATGATGGACAGATGCACTTTTATGATGGACAGATGCACTTTTATGATGGACAGATGCACTTTTATGATGGACAGATGCACTTTTATGATGGACAGATGCACTTTTATGATGGATAGATGGACTTTTATGTTGGACAGATGCACTTTTATGATGGACAGATGCACTTTTATGATGGATAGATGCACTTTTATGATTGACAGATGCACTTTTATGATGGATAGATGGACTTTTATGATGATAGATGCACTTTTATGATGGACAGATGCACTTTTATGATGGATAGATGCACTTTTATGATGGACAGATGCACTTTTATGATGGACAGATGCACTTTTATCATGGATGGATGCACTTTTTTTGATGGACAGATGCACTTTTATGATGGACAGATGCACTTTTATGATGGACAGATGCACTTTTATGATGGATAGATGGACTTTTATGTTGGACAGATGCACTTTTATGATGGATAGATGCACTTTTATGATTGACAGATGCACTTTTATGATGGACAGATGCACTTTTATGATGGATAGATGCACTTTTATGATTGACAGATGCACTTTTATGATGGATAGATGCACTTTTATGATTGACAGATGCACTTTTATGATGGATAGATGGACTTTTATGATGATAGATGCACTTTTATGATGGACAGATGCACTTTTATAATGGATAGATGCACTTTTATGATGGACAGATGCACTTTTATGATGGACAGATGCACTTTTATGATGGATAGATGCACTTTTATGATGGACAGATGCACTTTTATGATGGATAGATGCACTTTTATGATGGACAGATGCACTTTTATCATGGATGGATGGACTTTTATGGACTTCAAAACAGAAACGGCCATTCACTGCCATTATAAAGCTTGGAAGAACCAGGACATTTTTTAATATAACTCTGATTGTGTTCGTCTGAAAGAAGAATGTCATATACACCTAGGATGAGTTGAGGGCGTGTAAATCATGGGCTAATTTTCATTTTTGGGTGAACTACATTTACATCACATTTACATTTATTCATTTAGCTGAAGCTTTTATCCAAAGCGACTTACAATTGCTATATTTGTCAGAGGTCGCACGCCTCTGGAGCAACTAGGGGTTAAGTGTCTTGCTCAGGGACACATTGTTGTCTCACAGTGGATTCGAACCCGGGTCTCTCACACCAAAGGCATGTGTCTTATCCACTGCGTCTTATCCCTTTAAGAGGTGTGTTTAGAGCATGTTACGTTGTGAGAGGCGAATCACGACTACTTCAGAGAACCCAGAACAATAGGAATAACCAGTGACGTAAGTGTTCGCTGAAATAAAGTCTCTCATATCAGAAAAACGGACTTTCCTCTCCTGTCAGTTGTTATACTGTGCTAGTATCACACACTCTTTAACCTTCTTGGAAAAAAATGGCAGATTCTGATTGTGATTCTGATTGGTCAGATCGCGGGTCAATCAAACTCTCTGCTAAGGGTG
The DNA here is from genome assembly GCF_051911475.1 of Siphateles boraxobius. Taxonomy (NCBI): domain Eukaryota; kingdom Metazoa; phylum Chordata; class Actinopteri; order Cypriniformes; family Leuciscidae; genus Siphateles; species Siphateles boraxobius. The sequence continues at coordinate 715,954 of NW_027508740.1, forward strand.
AATTACAATTTCAAGGGAATAATCGACAATTATGATTTTTGTCATAATCGTGCATCGCTAGAGGATATTATGTGTTTGTGTGCGCACGCACGCACGCGTGTGTGTGTGTGTTTATACGTACCCGCGAGTGGCACAGAAAGCCCGCGTACAGCAGCAGGCCGGCGGGCAGCAGAATCAGACTGAACAACAGAACCATCAGCCCCACACACACCAGCAGCAGCAGAACATCCCACAGCAGCAGGACCAGCGTCCACAACACACACTCGCATCGGCCCCGTCGAGGCCCCCAGACCCCACCGTCACACTGAGCCACAGGAGGAGGAGCGAGCATCCGGACCCCGTCACACACGTCAAAGTCTTCATCACCGCCACCGTCATCTAACAGCACCGCCATACCACACATCCTCAACAGACACACACACACACACCCATATGTTAATGTTTATTTTTTTATATCTGTAGTTTTGTTCACACCAAGCAGAACCGCCCTGTCTCTCTCTCTCTCAACACTGAAGAGCCTTAAACTGCAGTTCCTCCACTGGCCACTAGAGGCCGGCTGCAGAAGAGACTCAATGAGGGGGTGATTTTTTGTTATAACTCATTCATTTAAATTATATTAAGCTCAAAGTTCAAAGCAAAGGGAGATATTTTCTTTTACAGAAATCGCTTTTTAAGGACTACAACAAACGGCTGGTAGAAACTACACGTTTCTTCACAGGTTAGTGATATCACTAACCCTAAAACTTACATAAACCCCGCCCCCGGGAACGCAATTTATAGATTATTATGACAGAATATGCTAATCATTGACTAGAAAGATAGTTAACTCTACATCAGCTACATAAATGCATCAACTAACCATTCAGAAATGTCCTGTTGCATTCTACATGCTGTCACTTCTTCTTGAGTCTTTGTCCGACTCCTCTGGTTTAAACATAAAAGACTAAAAGTTTTTGAAATGTTGTGTGTGTGTGTGTGTGTGTGTGTGTGTGTGTGTAAGGTAATCGGAGATGCTAACATACACGCTCTTGACACTCCACCCTCTGTGCGGAGCAGTAGCTCATTTGCATTTAAAGGGACACACACAAAAATGGGGCTCACCCTCAAAAAGTAACAATTTTAACATGCCAAAAAAATATCTGTGCGTTATTTTGAGCTAAAACTTCACATACACACTCTGTTGACATCAGAGACTTATTTTACATCTTGTAAAAAGGGCACTATAGGACCCTTTTAAGGGCTTTAAGCACAAGCTTATTGACCTTAAGAGTCCCGAAAATTGTGCCACAGGGGTTTTATTGAGGTTGAGCCTAAAATCTAGGGCTAGTTTGTGAAAGTTGGTTTTGAAATAATCTCCAATATTTAACGAACGATTCGATTGACAGTGGCGGTCCTAGAGGCAAAGTTGCTCAGAATGAGGAGTTCTACCATGAGTTTTGAATGTTGTGTGCCAAAAATTGCATGGTAGCCTACACAATCGTTTAAGCACGTGAAAAATGTGAAGGCGCCCCCCAGTGGCCGATTTCTTTTGAATTTCTCAAAGGCCTCGAGGGCCACGAGTCAAACAAGCCCAGCGGGTTTTTTTCCCGATCGGCCTCCGTTAATTAACCTTGTCTAATAGTTGCTCAAACTTCATTGCCGTTTTTTGAGATACGCAAATGTCCTCAAAGTCTTGGCACGTTGGATGAAGACAACGCAATGCCAGTTTTCGAGGCCAATCCGACTCAGGTTTGCATAGTTATAGCCATTTTTTGTGTGTTTTTTCCATGTTATAGCACCACCGAGTGGCGAGTCGCAGCATGCTTTTTCACACAACCACAACCAGAATGAACTTTTACAAGGGTAGGTCGAGTTTGGTTAAAATATCTCATTCCATTCACAAGTTATAGGCATTTTAGTAGAAGTGGCTCCTCCCACTTCTAAAGTTTGGCAGCCCTTGGAGACCGTGAATCGAAATGTAAACCTTTTGAATAATTATTGACAAGTTTTTATATTTGGAGTTTTGTTCACACTTATAACAATAACAATAAAGATATAGTTTTAAAAATTTAAAGCGACAGATGACAAAACTGCAGAGGGTTTATAATAAACAGAACGATATCACGGACACCAATGTAGTCATCGTTATAGTTATCATTCTTGATGTGAACGGGCCTTAAACTCTGACTGAATAGTGAAGTCCACACTAACTATAACAATAATAAGTTGGTGTATTCTGCACTATCCTGTTTTTGTTGTCATGCTAATAAATCCAATCTGAAACGACCTAACAGTGGGTTTATTCACACTTCAAATAAATGATGTGAATGATATTACATAGAGATCCTTTCCTGAACGATGGAAAAAAGGATATGACTTCAAAGGTACATTCACACATACACTTTCACATTATATTAATGTTGTTTTTTGCAGACTACAAACAGCTTATTAATGACACACAATGCAACATAAACATAATTCAGAAACCATTCCCAAGCCTTTACTGAGGGCGTTGCCTCATTAAACAACATAAAAGTAAATTTGATTTAACTGATTTCACTACTGTGTAGCCTACTCTATATAGCACTATAAACCTTATATTTCAATAAACAATATTTCTTTGAGAATTTGTTAACACTAAAACCAAAACCTAATACACTAGCAACTGTGTGATTGATTGATTGATTGATTGATTGATTGTTTATCTCGTCATTCACGAACAAAGAGCAGAACTTAATAAACTATTTTCGCGCGCTTTATTTAAGCGTCTTTTTTGGCGCGTTCCGAGGCATTTCACGGAATCTGTTAAACTGACCGGAATGCTCCCGAGATGCTTATAATAAGTATTGAGACACAGTGTGTTTGAACCATAGACGGTTTGAACACCCGAAAATCCTCTGGATCCATGTCATCGGAGCGAATATAACAACAGTTCGAGAAAAGAGCTGTAATAAAGACAAAACTTAGAGATTGCAGGAATACAGGAAGAAGTTGTCAGCGTCTTACCTGATGTAGAGCTGAGGTGATTTTATCCCGTTATCCAGAGGATACAGACATCACACTGAGAGAGAGAGAGAGAGAGAGAGAGAGAGAGAGAGAGACGGCAGAGGTCTATCTGAGGACGCGGATGGATAAAATACCTTAAGGTTCAATTTTTTTTAAATAAATTAGTTTCCTCAAATACCATAAAGTTATCAAACCCATCAGAAGCTTTTAAAATATATATATTAATTTGTTAAACAAATTATGAATGTGAACGAACGTTCTATTAATGTTACTGGAAGAACGTTTGTTCAAAACTTTAAGAGAATATTGCCAGAACGTTCCCTGTCAGCTGAGACACATGTCTGATAATAATCATTCAGGACTTTAGGATTTAATAAGCGTTTATTTCAGAGGAAACAAAACAAACTCTGGAACACAACATGAGAGAAGACTCACCCCTCATAAGAACATAATTATCAGTGTGGAAACTCACGATTTTCTTTGAGTCGTGATTTTCTAAGTTGGCTGTGTTGCAGCTCATTGCTTACAGTGGAAGATAATTACTGCTGATCTCAAGACATTTTTTTATTTGAACTTTGTGAAAACGCACCGCATTTAGCCTAGCCAGCAATCTAAAGGCTATAACACAAGCAAAAGGGGGAAATGGGCAAAACAAATATGAATGTCATCCATATATACATACATACATACATACATTTTTTATACAAATGCAGAGCGGATGGAAAAAGACAAAATTAGGTGAAAAGTTATGTTTAAAAAACACACACATGCTCACAGCGCCACCAGCTGGTCAACTGAAGCCACGGCGTCAAAATATAATAATAATGTAGAAATGCTTTTGTGAGGATTAAATAAAGAAACACACACACACACACACACACACACACACACACACACACACACACACACACACACACACACACACACACACACACACACACACACACACACACACAAGCTCTTGTTCTTCCTGTAATTTCCTTGTAAGTGTGTGTCAGAACGCGTCCCTGACGGTTACCATGGCAAACACTGGCCTTTTCATCTGAACATCACTGTAACTACATCAATGCAGGACACATATCAATTATTACTCATAAACCACTTACCGTGCGACGTTTGCCTCGCTCACTTGGGCTTTAAAGGAGGATTTGTTGACATGTGTTGTGAAAAATGCTTTATAAATAAAACAAAGCCTATTTTTACATATAATTATATCCTTTTTTGCAAATGCATAAAATTACGCTGCTGTAGGATACACACTACCAGTCAAAAGTTTGGGGTCGGTTAGATTTTTAATGTTTTTAAAAGAAGTCTCTTCTGCTCACCAAGGCTGCATTTAGTTGATTAAAAATACAAAAAAAAAACCCAGTAATTTTGTGAAATATTATAATAATGTAAATCAGCTGTTTTCTATGTGAATATATAGTAAAGTGTAATTTATTCCTGTGATCAAAGCTGAATTTTCAGCATCATTACTCCAGTCTTCAGTGTCACATGATCCTTCAGAAATCACTATAATATGATGATTTGCTGCTCAAGAATCATTTATGATTATTATCAGTGTTAACATTTTTATTTCAGGATTCTTTAATGAATAGAAAGTTCAAAAGAACAGCATTTATCTGAAATAGAATCTTTTGTAACAAACAACCGTTCAAAAGTTTGGGGTCAGTAAGAATTTTTATTACATTTTTTTGGGGAAATAAATAAAATAAATCAATACTTTTATTCATCAAGGATGCATTAAATTGATAAAAAGTGAATTTTCATAATATTTAACAATATTACTGTTTTTACTGTATTTTTAATCGAATAAATGCAGCCTTGGTGAGCAGAAGAGACTTCTTTTAAAAACATTAAAAATCTCACGGATCTAAAACTTTTGAACGGCTGTGTTTAAGAAGAACATTCACACATGAGGTGATTTCACATTTTATTGTGATTAAACAATTGTACATAAGTGACACACACGTGTTCCTGTAGGCTACATTACGTGTAAATATAGATCTGGTCGTGTGAAAAAGCGTCAGTAATATAAAGTGGAGTGTGTGTGTGTGTGTGTGTGTGTATTCACAGAGCTGACTGAGGCTTCAGTGATTGTGCTAAAGTCTGGATAAGTGTCATGATCTCTAGGTGTAAAAGTGCTTTGAACAGAGCGAGAGTCGGGTGTCACCCGGCCTCAGGCGTGTGTGTGTCTGAATGCGCGTGTGTGTGTGCGTCGTCTGACAGCTCTGACGGGTAGATCTGCACTAGCGCCCCCTCCTGGCCGCTGTCTTTACTGCACGACTGGCAGCTGCAGTGCAGGATCCGCTCCACTAGCTTATCCACGCGCGGGGCTTCATCACTGTCGGCGCAGTCCAGGGTCACCTGCACACACACAGACGCACACACACAAACACACGCAGTCAGCGTGACCTGATCAGTGAGAGTAGGAAATCTGAGGCAACGTGAGGTCATACTGTGACACACCCATAGACTGTATAAAATATGTGCGTAGTGTGCGTTACGTCACTCGTAGTGTTTCTGAAGAGCGCTTTTGAAGCCCAAAGTGGGCGGAGCTGGCCGTCGCCATCTTGGTTGCGCGTCACTCGCAGATAAACGAAAATGTGCTGCAAGGGGGATTAGCTGAGGTGACGCTAACGCTAGCAGGCAAACGGCTAGTAGTGACATCAGCGACAATCGACCACGCGCAAGTGGCCACGCCCTTAATTATTGTAGTGTATGCGTCTGGATGAATCATGATTCGTGTAAGCTGAATCATCAGTGTTAATGAACACATTTTTGCTAAGTTTCCTTAAACTGCAAACTGTGTGTCTCTGTCTAATAATTAACCAGCTCAGCGCCAAAAAGTCTGGGGAAGATGGCCCCTTCAACACTTTTATGGCACTCAGAGCGATGCCAGAACAATCTTCACATTCTCCCCAGCTCTAGGTCCGAGCTTCAGAGAGATTTTAATCGTCTCTCCGAAGAGACTGAGAAAGCTCTCTCCAAAACGCACACACATGCATGGACCGTTACTAATTTCCTCATTTAGTAGACTTTACCGAAATATATTTGATATGTTTTTATGTGTGTCGGCATGCCCAAGTCAGATGGGAATACATATATTGCTTTTGTAGTTTTAAATGAACTATAAGGTGTGTAATTATGTATCAAGCCGTATCTTTGTAATTCCTATGCTTTTTCATGTTTTGTCTGGTATCAATGTAAATCTCTCGGTTTGTCCCAGCTGAATCCATATCGTATATAGTGCTGAAATGTATTTTACTATGTTTTATCATCTCTGGAGTAAAATTTAACGCATTTCTGTCACTGTCATAAAACATGCAAAGTAGGTCTCGACAGGATAAAGGAACACTTTTGCCGCGCACTTTTCTCACAGGTGATTGGTTCATTCACGCGAGAGAAGGCGTGAACCAAATTGCTTTAAAGAGACGCGCCAAGCACCTAGCTCTCTCTTACTTCTCCTCTCTTCGCATCATCATATCATCATGTAACTGCTCCGCGTGATCCCCTCTGGGGATCTATTCTTTTGTTTGTTTTATTTTTCCTTTCTACTTTGTTCATTTCCTCAGACGAGTAAGTGAACATATCTTGAATCGTTTCTCTGGTAATTTTACGTCCGAGACCTTTAAACCTTCGTTTGAAAGTGCGCGCTCCAGACCATCTGCAGACCACATGACGCTCCGACGACACACACACACACGAAACGAGGCCGCTCACGCACGCAGCCGTTTCCAGCAACAAAGAGAACAATGTGCAAGTATATTCGTTTTTCGAGTGTTCAGAGCATTAAGATGTGTTTTCCCGTGTTGTCTCTCAAAGGTTTTAAGGTCTGTAATTTGCCACTGATCCTTACGGATCTCTCTCTCTCTCTCTCTCTCTCATTCTCTCTCTCTCTCTCTCTCATTCTCTCTCTCTCTCTCTCTCTCTCCCTCTCTCTCTCTCTCTCATTCTCTCTCTCTCTCTCTCTCTCTCATTCTCTCTCTCTCTCTCTCTCTCATTCTCTCTCTCTCTCTCTCTCTCTCTCTCTCTCTCATTCTCTCTTTCATTCTCTCTCTCTCTTTATTGATGCATTCTCTTTCATTATGTTGTTGCCATTATTGTGTTTGTAAATACATTTATTGTTTGTTACAACGGTATACGTAACTTTGCCTTTATTAAATGCATTATATTCATTTATAGATTCTGTCTTTTCGCTCATATACAAGTCCCTTTAATGTATACGATCCAAAGCTACTGTCACAGTGTTGGGTTTGTGTTCCCCAGGTGTCCACTAGATGTCTTCCTTCCCCACGGTGTCATTCACTTCATGAACTACATTTCCCACGATCCTTGTCTTATCATTGCACTCAGCTGTTCCTCATCACTGATCATTGCACTCAGCCAATTCCCCATTATCTTACAATTCCCTGTGTATATAACCCTGTCTGTTTCAGTGTGTGTCACGGAGTCCTTGTATATTGTCACACCACTTCTGGTAGCCTGTCTTTGCCTGTTCGTGTTTGGTTTCTTGTTTTTCGATTGCCTTTTTGATTTTGATCCTTGCCTGGACTGATAGTGATTTGGATTACCCTTTTATTAAAAAAACTACTGCTCTTGGATTTTCTGCCTCCTGTGTGTGTTCCGTGACAGAAGGACTCCGTCACACCTAATCCAGCGGTATGTTTTGTAACATCTCTTCCCCAGCCACCGAGCGGGAGAGAAGGGAGTTTTTTAAGGGGACCCGATTGGTCAAGTTTCGCGGGTCCCGTGGAGGTCACAGTGGCGGATGTAGTCGGGAGATGATCCCCGTTCTGGTGGTCCCGGTTCCGGTGGTCCTGAGTCCGGTGGTCCGGAGAAGGAGACGCGTCACGTCTGCCCAGTCAGAGACTGTTCACGTCACGTCTGCCCAGGGAGAGACTGTTCACGTCACGTCTGCCCAGCGAGAGACTGTTCACGTCACGTCTGCCCAGCGAGAGACTGTTCACGTCATGTCTGCCCAGCGAGAGACTGTTCACGTCCCATCTGCCCAGTAAGAGACTGTTCACGTTCCGTCTGCCTTCATGGACCTGGACTATCTGGAGTGTCTGGCTCGGATCCTGGACATGCCCGTGTCTGCTGTCCCAGAGCCGGAGCCAGTGTCTGCTGTCCCAGAGCCGGAGCCAGTGTCTCCTGTCCCAGAGCCGGAGCCAGTGTCTGCTGTTCCAGAGCTGGAGGCAGAGCCAGTGCCCGTTCCAGAGCCGGAGGCAGAGCCAGTGCCGTCTGCCTTCATGGACCTGGACTACTTGCAGCTTCTGGCTCGGATCCTGGACATACCCGTGTCTCCTGTTCCAGAGCCGGAGCCAGTGTCTGCAGTTCCAGAGCCGGAGGCAGAGACAGTGTCTCCTGTCCCAGAGCCGGAGCCAGTGTCTGCTGTTCCAGAGCCGGAGGCAGAGCCAGTGCCCGTTCCAGAGCCAAAGGCAGAGCCAGTACCCGTTCCAGAGCCGGAGCAGAGCCAGTGCCGTCTGCCTTCATGGACCGGGACTATCTGGAGCGTCTGGTTCGGATCCTGGACATACCCGTGTCTCCTGTTCCAGAGCCGGAGCCAGTGTCTGCTGTTCCAGAGCCGGAGGCAGAGCCAATGCCCGTTCCAGAGCCGGAGGCAGAGCCAATGTCTGTTCCAGAGCCGGAGTCAGAGCCAATGCCCTTTCCAGAGCCTGAGGCAGAGCCAATGTCTGTTCCAGAGCCTGAGGCAGAGCCAGTGCCCGTTCCAGAGCCGGAGGCAGAGCCAGTACCCGTTCCAGAGCCGGAGGCAGAGCCAGTGCCGTCTGCCTTCATGGACCTGGATTATCTGGAGCGTCTGGCTCGGATCCTGGACATGCCGTGTCTGCTGTCCCAGAGCCGGAGCCAGTGTCTACAGTTCCACAGCCGGAGGCAGAGCCAGTGCCCGTTCCAGAGCCGGAGGCAGAGCCAGTGCCGTCTGCCTTCATGGACCTGGATTATCTGGAGCGCCTGGCTCGGATCCTGGACATGCCAGTGTCTCCTGTCCCAGAGCCGGAGCCAGTGTCTGCGGTTCCAGAGCCGGAGCCAGTGTCTGCGGTTCCAGAGCTGGAGGCAGAGCCAGTGCCCGTTCCAAAGCCGGAGGCAGAGCCAGTGCCGTCTGCCTTCATGGACCTGGACTATCTGCAGCGTCTGGCTCGGATCCTGGACATACCCTTGTCTCCTGTTCCAGAGCCGGAGCCAGTGTCTGCAGTTCCAGAGCCGGAGGCAGAGCCAGTGTCTCCTGTCCCAGAGCCGGAGCCAGTGTCTGCTGTTCCAGAGCCGGAGGCAGAGCCAGTGCCCGTTCCAGAGCCAGAGGCAGAGCCAGTACCCGTTCCAGAGCCGGAGGCAGAGCCAGTGCCGTCTGCCTTCATGGACCGGGACTATCTGGAGCGTCTGGTTCGGATCCTGGACATACCTGTGTCTCCTGTTCCAGAGCCGGAGCCAGTGTCTGCTGTTCCAGAGCCGGAGGCAGAGCCAATGCCTGTTCCAGAGCCGGAGGCAGAGCCAATGCCTGTTCCAGAGCCGGAGGCAGAGCCAATGCCTGTTCCAGAGCCGGAGGCAGAGCCAATGCCTGTTCCAGAGCCAGTGCCTGTTCCAGCGCCAGAGCCAGTGTTTGTTCTTGTGACTGTTACAGTTCTTGTGTCTGTACCTGAGCCGGTGTCTGCTGTACCTGAGCCGGTGTCTGGTGTACCGGAGCCGGTGTCTGCTGTACCTGAGCCGGTGTCTGCTGTACCTGAGCCGGTGTCTGCTGTACCTGAGCCGGTGTCTGCTGTACCTGAGCCGGTGTCTGCTGTTCCTGAGCCGGTGTCTGCTATTTCTGAGCCGGTGCCAGTGTCTGTTCCAGAGCCTCTGCCATGGCCGCCCGAGGGGTCTTCACCGCCCTGACCGCCCGATGGGTCGTCTGCTTCGCCCTGGCCGCCCGATGGGTCGTCTGCTTCGCCCTGGCCGCCCGATGGACTGTCTACTTCGCCCTGGTCGCCGCCTAAGTCATTATTTCCCGTTTTTGTTCCCCTGCATGGACCTGGCCGACTATCCCTCCCCCTGATCCTCCGCCATTCCACCTACCTCCCGAACTCTTGTGTTGTGTGTTAGTTGTCTTGGAGCGTTTGGTAGCCGCTCCGTAGAGGGGGGGTTATGTCACAGTGTTGGGTTTGTGTTCCCCAGGTGTCCACTAGATGTCTTCCTTCCCCACGGTGTCATTCACTTCATGAACTACATTTCCCACGATCCTTGTTTTATCATTGCACTCAGCTGTTCCTCATCACTGATCATTGCACTCAGCCATTTCCCCATTATCTTACAATTCCCTGTGTATATAACCCTGTCTGTTTCAGTGTGTGTCACGGAGTCCTTGTATATTGTCACACCACTTCTGGTAGCCTGTCTTTGCCTGTTCGTGTTTGGTTTCTTGTTTTTGGATTGCCTTTTTGATTTTGACCCTTGTCTGGACTGATTGTGATTTGGATTACCCTTTTATTAAAAAAAACTACTGCTCTTGGATTTTCTGGCTCCTGGTTGTGTTCCGTGACAGCTACGTGCTTTAAAAATGTATTGATAGCCTACTTAAAGAATCGTTATAGAACAGGAAGGCTGTTCCTTCTGCCCAGAGGAATAGCTTCTCCTGCAATTAATTATAATACTTTGTGTTAATTGCCTAAGTACATATATGAATGCAGATGCAGGGAAATATTATCCCTTTTTGGGAGATTTAACATGTATGTTTATCTGGGTCAAACCCGTATGAACGATTATTAATTGCAAATTACTAATCTTTGAATACGTATCCCCAAAGCCTGACCCAGGTAATTCCTTACATTATGCAGAACTTTAAGGCTTAATATAATTTAAACGGATGAGTTGTAAAAAAATTCACCTTCTCACAGTCGTCATGAAGAGCAAAATTAGCTATATAGACCAAAACCACTTTTTGCACCAGACTGTAAACATGTTTGTTTCTGCTGTAAAGTTGGGAATTTTAACATGCGGGTCTATGGTATTGAGTCTCTTCTGCAGCCGGCCTCTAGTGGCCAGTGGAGGAACTGCAGTTTAAGTCTCTTCAGTGTTGAGAGCTGGTTGAGAGAGAGAGAGAGACAGGAAGGTTCTGCTTGGACACAACGCTTCTGCTGATGCTCCTCATTTGGATAAAAGCCTCTGCTAAATGAATAAATGTAATGCAAATGAAGAGAACAACAAGTCTCTTGCACACTGTTGAGAGTCTTTTTATGTTAATACATGGCTGTTTTTGAGTGTCAAAACGCACAGCTACTTTTGAGTGTCCGTCAACAGAAAAACAGGCTTTTTGCTTCAAGAATGATATTGTAGTCAATAATTTTATCTTCAAAAATCATCTTTGATCACCAAAATGACATTGATAAGTGTTTTCCTTGAAAAAATTTCTTCATGTCTTAAAATATCTTGAATGTAACTCGACACCCTTGCCTCATTTAGTATGCGCAGTTCTATGAATATGCAAATGAGCCCCGCCTCCACTCACTCACTCACTCACTCAGAGATCCACTCGTTGACGATCTGATTGGTTACAAGGTAGTTTGTGACGTCAGAAACACCAGCGATTTCAAACCGTGTTTTTGAGACTGTCTTTGGTTCACTGCAGTTTTAAGGAGAAAATACTTAGCAATGTATTTACGATGTATGTATGTATGTAAGACTTATGAATTTACACATGGTTTGTCTTAAAGCATATTAAAAACTCTGGATTTTCACCACAGGGGGACTTTAACTAGACTACGCTAATCACTGACTTACTACCTAGCAAACAGGGAACGTTCTTTCAATGTTATAAACACGTTCATACAGTAACATTAAGAGAACATTTGTTCAAAGTTATCTGGTGTGTAATGTATCTGAAATGAAACATCAATGTTTGGCTATGAATGAGACTGACCCTGCGTGGCTCTGGTAAGCACACTGTGTAACGTCAGGCTAACGCTAATCTACTGTAAGTGAGCGTTCAGGGTCAGATCAGGTCCTGTCACATTACTGCAGGTCTTTGTCAACACAAGCCTCAGTCTGTTTTATTCACCGAACATGAACTGCTCTCTATTAAAAACAGATTGTATAAAAGAACATAATAAGTAGCAGAGAGCGGCCCCTTTGAGTCCGGGGCTAATGCTAACAGAGAACCAGAACATGATGTTAGCGCGTAAATATAACTAAAGCTTTTCAAGTCCAACATTCTTTGTGCGTCACAACGTTCAATTAACGTCAATTCAGCGATTCTCAGATCTCCACGGGTGAGAACCAGGGCAAACAAAGACATTATTTTCATATGCTGACATCACACATATACACACACACACACACACACACACTGTGGTCAAACATTCCGTCGTCTGCCATGCAAAGCTAAATAAACTCCGACACTAGAGGGCAGCCCTAAAGGCCACTGCTAAATACTGTAAATACACAAACCTGACACACACACACACACACACACACTCAGTTAAAACACACCGTGTTCCCTGCGCAAGACAGATGAGTGTGTTTGTTGTCTTTCAACACGCCTCATAAACTCTCTCGTGAGTCCATCCATCATTACGCTGATGTTAAATAGGTATTTGTGGTTTCATCGCAGCTCTTGTGTTACAGTATGCCACACGCCACATTCATCACTCCAGCGCACGAGAAGCTAACAGTGACGCGTTCTCCAGCGGACATGATGGATTCTGAGACGGCCAAAAAACTCACACACCGCAGGACTTCTGTAGTGTTGATGCAGTGTTCACTAGTGCAGCACAAGTAGGATCATTTAGTCACAATATTTATGACATTTGGGACAATTTGGTATAGTGAAAATTGAATTATAACTCAATCTAAATTGCAACTACATGATCATATTTGTACTGGAATAGGGGAAAATGCAGAAATACAATAGTGAACATTTGGATTCAGTATTTCTACAATTTCTACCATTTTCAATAATTTTTTCATTTTCTACAAATATGAAATCTGTTGTTTTCACTATTACTACAAATATGAAATCTGTCGTTTTCACTATTACTACAAATACTACAAATTTGAAATCTGTCATTTTCACTACAAATATTAAACTTGTCGTTTTCACTATTACTACAAATATAAAATCTGTTGTTTTCACTATTAATACAAATATGAAATCTGTCGTTTTCACTATTACTACAAATTCTACAAATATGAAATCTGTCGTTTTCACTACAAATATTAAACTTGTCGTTTTCACTACTACAAATATGAAATCTGTCGTTTTCACTATTACTACAAATATGAAATCTGTTGTTTTCACTATTAATACAAATATGAAATCTGTCGTTTTCACTATTACTACAAATTCTACAAATATGAAATCTGTCGTTTTCACTACAAATATTAAACTTGTCGTTTTCACTATTACTACAAATATGAAATCTGTCGTTTTCACTACTACAAATATGAAATCTGTCGTTTTCACTATTACTACAAATATGAAATCTGTTGTTTTCACTATTAATACAAATATGAAATCTGTTGTTTTCACTATTACTACAAATATGAAATCTGTCGTTTTCACTACAAATATGAAATCTGTCGTTTTCACTATTACTACAAATATGAAATCTGTTGTTTTCACTACAAATATTAAACTTGTCGTTTTCACTATTACTTCAAATATGAAATCTGTTGTTTTCACTATTAATACAAATATGAAATCTGTCGTTTTCACTACTACAAATATGAAATCTGTCGTTTTCACTATTACTACAAATATGAAATCTGTCGTTTTCACTATTACTACAAATATGAAATCTGTTGTTTTCACTATTAATACAAATTTGAAATCTGTTGTTTTCACTATTACTACAAATAAGAAATCTGTCGTTTTCACTACAAATATGAAATCTGTCGTTTTCACTATTACTACAAATATGAAATCTGTTGTTTTCACTACAAATATTAAACTTGTCGTTTTCACTATTACTTCAAATATGAAATCTGTTGTTTTCACTATTAATACAAATATGAAATCTGTTGTTTTCACTATTACTACAAATGTGAAATTGGTCGTTTTCACTATTACTACAAA
>NW_027508740.1:735000-738140 GCF_051911475.1 Siphateles boraxobius
TAGGAACGTAGATTGACCGGTACATCGAGAGCTTCTCCTTGCAGCTCAGCTCCTTCTTCACCACGACAGACCGGTACATCGAGCGCATTACTGCAGAAGCTGCATTGATCCGTCTGTCCATCTCCCGCTCCATTCTTCCCTCACTCGTGAACAAGACCCCAAGATACTTGAACTCCTCCACTGGAGGCAGGAACTCCCAACCAACTTGAAGCGAGCAAGCCACCCTTTTCCGACTGAGAACCATGGCCTCGGATTTGGAGGTGCTGATTCTCATCCCAGCGGCTTCACACTCGGCTGCAAACCGTCCCAGTGCGTGCTGAAGGTCCTGGCCTGATGAGGACAGCACGACAACTTCATCCGCAAAAAGTAGAGACGAAATCGTGGGTCCCCAAACTGGACACCCTCCGGCCCCTGGCTGCGCCTAGAAATTCTGCCCATAAAAATTATGAACAGAACCGGTGATAACGGGCAGCCCTGCCGGAGTCCAACATGCGGTGGGAACAAGTCTGACTTACTGCCGGCAATGCAAACCAAGCTCCTGCTCCGGTCGTACAGGGACCGGACAGCCCTTAGCAGAGCAGAGGCCCCGGACCCCATACTCCCAGAACACCCTTCACAGAAGCCGCGAAGGACACAGTCGAATGCCTTCTCCAAATCCACAAAGCACATGTGGATTGGATGGGCAAACACCCATGAACCCTCCAGCACCTGGAGAGATCTGGTCCAGGGTTCCACGACAGGGACGAAAACCGCACTGTTCCTCCTGAACCCGAGGTTCCACTATCGGCCGAATTCTCCTCTCCAGAACCCTGGCATAGACTTTCCCGGGGAGGCTGAGGAGTGTCTGCCAGCCCAGGGGTACTGTCCCCGACCGTCACGAGATGTTGCAGAGGCGTGTCAGCCTAGACAGCCCCACAACATCCAGAGACTTGAGGTACTCAGGGCGGATCTCATCCACCCCCCACCGAGGAGCTTCTTGACTACCTCTGTGACTTCAGCTTGGGTGATGAACGAGTCCACCTCTGACCCCTCGGCCTCTGCTTCCTCAGTGGAAGATGTGTCGGTAGTATTGAGGAGATCCTCGATGTATTCCTTCCACTGTATGACGAGATCCTCGATGTATTCCTTCCACTGTATGACGACATCCCGAGTTGAGGTCAACAGCTGCCCAGCTCCACTGTAAACAGCGTTGGTAGGGCATTGTTTCCCTCTCCTGAGGCGCCGGACGGTTTGCCAGAGTCTCTTCGAGGCCAGCCGGTAGTCCTTCTCCATGGCCTCGCCGAACTCCTCCCAGGCCCGATTTTTTGCCTCCACAACCACCCGTGCTGCAGTCCGCCTGGCCTGCCGGTACCCGTCAGCTGCCTCAGGAGTCCCACAAGCCAGCCAGACCCGATAGGACTCCTTCTTCAGCTTGACGGCATCCCTAACTTCCGGTGTCCGGGTTCAGGGATTGCCGCCTCGGAGACCTTACGGCCACAGCTCCGAGCGGCCATGTCGACAGTGGAGGTGGAGAACATGGTCCACTCAGACTCAACATCTCCAGACTCCCTCGGGTCCGGTCCAAGCTCCGCCGGAGGTGGGAGCGTAAGATCTCTCGGACAGGGACTCGGTCACACGTTCCCAACAGACACTCGCAGTCTGAGTCTGTCCCGCCTCCCCCGCCAGGTAAACACCAGATCACTTTGAATAAACGCTCTATTAATGTTACTGGAAGGTTTGTTCATAACTTCCCAGTTCGCTGGACTCACTGTTCTCTTTCACTGCATGTATGAAGAGCAGCGTGAACATTCTGCCAACTATCTGCTGTTCCACAAGAGTCACAGTGAGTTTGAAACAACATGAGTGTGAATAAACGATGACAGGAGGTTGATGTGAGTGTGTGTGTGTGGAGCGGCTGTGATGCATGAAGGGTTTGAATTCCTGCGCTGTCATGACGTGTGTCTGTGTGCGTGTGAGAGTGTGTGTGTGTGTGTGTGTGAGAGAGTGTGTGTGTGTGTGTGAGAGAGTATGTGTGCGTGTGTGTGAGCGATCGACGCGCTTCAGCAGAATCTGTCAGACAGGCAGCAACATGTTCACCTGACTCTCTCTCTCTGTCTTACACACACACACACACACACACACACACACTCTGCAGGTGAAGCTCGTGTTGTTGCGCTGAGATTCTCTCACCTGTTAGTAATAAGTTTTGAGCTCCGACTGCAACTGGCGCTCTAGAACATTCCTCACATTCTGTTGCAGCGGGGGGGGGGGGGGCACACACACGTACACAGACACACACACACACACACAAACACACACATCAGTGACAGTGTGTTAATATTGCTTTGATTTCTGTAATCTCTTCATCAGAAGTGTTTTCTCTCTCTCTCTCTCTCTCTCTCTCACACACACTCTCTCTCTCTCTCTCTCTCTCTCTCTCACACACACTCTCTCTCTCTCTCTCTCTCTCTCTCACACACACTCTCTCTCTCTCTCTCTCTCTCTCTCCAGGTGTTGAATCTGGATCGTGTTCCAGAGTCTCATTAGCACACAAAACACACACACACACTGTAATCACTTCATCATGCCTCTCAGCGCAAGTGTTCTTGTTCACAAAAACAATGACAAGAAATGTTTGTTGATGACCTTTCATGATGCTGACATTGATGAGCATGAAGTTGTGCTTGTGTTTTCAGACACACACACACACACACACACACACACTCATTCTCACATACATTCACTCCCACTTTCTCACACACACTCTCTTACACACACACACACACACAGTCTCTCTCACACACACACACTCACACACACTCTCTCTCTCAAACACACACACACACACACATTCTCTCTCACACACACACACACACACACTCACATGCTTACACACACTCACACACACACTTTCTCTCATACACAAACACACACACACACACACTCTCACACACACACTCTCTCTCTCATACACAAACACACACACACACACACACACACACACACTCACACGCTTACACACGCTCACACATACTCTCTCATACACAAACACACACACATACACACTCTCTCACTCACACGCTTACACACACTCACACACACTCTCTCTCTCTCATACACAAACACACACACAAGCATGTTTTAATGACACGGGCTCTGAC
>NW_027508741.1:0-85000 GCF_051911475.1 Siphateles boraxobius
AGAGGAATAATTTATTCACTGTTAATCTGGTTCATTTTCAAGGTTTGCACCATGTGTACTGTTAAAGCTGCCGCAATGAATGTGCCGTACTTTGTGATCAGAGTTGCCTTTGTTGACTTTCTAACACAACGTTTCATGCCTGTAAATCACCTTGAAATTGAATTAAAAGCAAATTAAATAAAACAAAAACAGGCTATGGAGACCTGCTGGTTTGAAGTAAATATAAAATCAAGACTGATCCTATTTACTTTCTCAATACACATTCATGATGTTGTTGAGCTTAAGTCATTGGTAAAAATAAAATAAAATAACTCTTTCTATATATATATATATAGCTATATATATCATTATAAAATTGATTATTTAAATGCAATTTGATTAAAATCTTTGGTCTCATGATTCATGAATCTATAATTTGTTAAACAAAAAGAGGCAGGGAAGTAGACTGGCTAACGTCAGACCCAGTCTCATTGAGACGTGTGTCTGGGAACCACATGTTCTTTCTCTCGTATTTGAGGCGTGGTTTACGAGCCGTTTATTGGGTGCTACGAATGTCTATCAAATGCGCCTGTACATAGCTCATAGCCAATCGTTTCAATTATACCAGATGACGTATGTAGAGCGACATAAATTAGGCGAGGAAGAAGACGATGGGTCAGAGATTTATGTGTACACGATGGCGTTCAGCGACTATTGCCATTTGTGCTGCATCGAAAGGTAACTTTGCGTCTGCTGCCATGTTGGATCCATAGGTATAAACAAACTGCTTCGGGGTGTCGCATAGACGTCGTCATCGTCTTGCTGCTCCCTCCCCGTTCTGTGATTGGTCCCCTCGCTGAGGCAAAAATGTGATCCATGGAATCCAGACTTCCTAATAGCGTGAATAAAATCGCGCTGCGCGCAAGGCAGCATGAGGAAACTCAGGCTAGCGGGGAAGTATTTTATAACATATTTCGTTTTATTGTTGCCTAAATATACATACAGATAACTTGAGTATAGCCAGAGCGAGCTGAGTGACGTTATCAAGAACGCTGCTGTTCCATTTGCAGAAAAAACGGACTTGTGTCCTCCCGTCCTCGGGAGTTTGTACTCCTGAGTCGAACTTAGCAAGTCTGAACTTTGGCTACTTGTATTGAGAAACGCCTCTTATGTAGCTCCGCCCCTTTTCAGCGCTGCGCTCGTCATGTTCTGTCTTCCAGTTTATATTTTCACAGCATGAAGGTAAGATCTTACAGATTTATGAATGAATGCTCGTTTTAAAATATTCCAGGCCTACTGACACAAATATTACAATGCTCATGATAACTTTAGTTAACTCTACAATAAGTAAATCCACTTCACCAGATAATTACTCTTCGACGTACAGCGACGCCATAGAAATATACATAGCTACCGCAAAAACAAAGTTCAAACACAAAATTCTAAAGATGGTGTTGCGCTTATTTCTCTGCCGCATTAAGATCACTGAAATAGAACAAAGACGTATAAGATGTAACCTATAAATCTTCAGTTATAGTTGTCTTAAAGGTGGGGTATGTGATTCTCTTTTTTGTCCATTTTTTCTAAATAACTTGAAATCCTATTCCTAACCCACTTACAGCCACTGAGTTAGAAGCACTGAAATGAAAATTAAGCAATTTAATCATCTGTGGAACGGGCAGGACTCGAAAAACTCCAGCCAATCATTTCCAAGACCACCTGGAATCATTGGACAGTAAATTCGTCAATCAAACGGTTGTACCACACCCCCCTCCCCCCAGCGTGTGTGACCCTCTTCTTGCGCATACTCAAAGCTCATGATGCATGCGCATCTCGTCAGTAAAGCCGGTTCCATGATTAGTAGTAAATCGTCATTACAATCTCTCACGCATCTGAGTTTTCGCATGTGCATGATTGCACGTCCATGTTCTTCGAATGGGTGGAGTCAGAGCCAGCGTTGGAGGAAAGACGGTATGACCATTTGAATTGTGTATTTTCAAAATCTGTCGGTCGTTTTCCAAATCCCATACCCCACCTTTAAGCAAGCATTTCCCGCCAAATTAAACTCAACAGCACTTAATATAGAGAGCCTAAGTCCCTCCCCTTCCGGTGGACCACGATGGGACCTTATTTCAGAAAAATATTGTATGGTGAGGGATATTGTATTCAGGGCACAGTTCAGACGGAATAAAAAGATAAGTCTCTCGCCATTGACTACCATACTGTCAGGAGTAGATCGGTATCTCCAGCAGTCACTACGCAACGATCACTCTCTCCGGATTACTAATCACCTGCACCTGTTCACAATTAGTAGTCACATCCATCCTGGCATAAAAACACCCAGCTCACTCTCAGTCATTGTCAAGCCTCCAACAGGAACAGACCCAAACCCAGTCACTAAGAAACTCTCCGTGTCATTCAGCAGCAAGTAATGTAACGTATACTTACCTTTAGTATACTAACCTGTCTATCCATGTTCTGATGTCCTCAGGATCCACGCTACGGTCCCTGCCCGGACCTGAACCCATGTGTCCTTCCTGAATCTCGTTCGCCTATGGATAACCTGAAAGAAAGAAAGCAAGTATCACAGAACTGAGTTGGTTTCATGTAAAGCACACTGAAGAGGACCTGCTCACCTGAAAGTCTACACGCCAGAGTATCCTCCTTCTATTCACCTTTGAGCACGCACCTTGTATGTGACGAAATAAATTTTATGTTCATTCACTTACCTCTGTCTCCGAGCCTGTATCCTGACAGAAGGCTTGACCGTAAACAGGAAAAGGTGAAGAAAAGATGGATGCAAATCAACCTGTCCTTGCTGCAACAAGTTCCACACCAGCTACCATGGTAAATCCAGTGTTACCTTCGGCTGGCATTTCCACAAACGCCGCTTCTTCGATCACCTGCTTCGCAAGTCCACCGTCGCGCCCAGCGCCATTCTCTGGTCGGGCGGAGGATTGCAATGGATTCCTGTTGCAGTGTTCGCTGGCGCTGGAACAACAAGCCCAGCTATATCCTACGGAACGATCGAAAGTGGCATTTATTATCCAGCAATTATCTGGAGCGGCGTTGAGATGGGCTGAGGCGTTGTGGATGAAGGAATCACCCGTGGTAGTTTCAGTTCCAGATTTCGTGAGGCATTTCAAAGAAGTTTTTAGAAGCCCAGTGGATGATTCCTCGTTCGGTGAACAGCTGCTGCAGCTGCGTCAAGGGAAGAAAACAGTTTCTGACTATTCTGTGGAATTTCGCACTCTAGCCTCTAACAGTGGATGGAATGTGAGGGCACTCATATCAGTCTATCGCCGTGGTTTGAATCCAGCGCTGCGTCTTCAAATGGCGATTTATGATGACAACTTGGGAATTGAGAAATTCATCCAGCAGGCGATGCGAGTGAATCAAAGGTCTCAGGGTTGTTACAAGGAATATCTGGATTGTCAGTCTACATCCGAGAGTCAAGTTGAAGAGATGCAAGTCGATACTTCACGACTTTCCCAGACAGAACGTACTCGAAGGAGAGAACTGAGACTGTGCATGTACTGTGGTGCCAAGGGACATTTCAGACTTACTTGTCCAATTCGACCAGGGAGGATGATGGTAAGCTCAGTTTTCGATCACACCATTATATCAGCACCCCTCACGATTCAGGTTATCATAAAGACTAAAAAATTCTGCGTTTAACTCCCTAAAGACCGCCTTCACTACAGCACCATTGCTACATCATCCAGACCCTGAGAAACCATTTTTGGTAGAAGTCGATGCCTCCACCACCGGGGTCGGTGGAATTCTATCACAATACTCTGAACTTTCCTCCAAACCCTTGTCATGCGCATTCTTTTCTAAGAAGTTATCCCCAGCGGAAGCTAACTATGACATTGGGAATCGAGAGCTTCTAGCAGTTAAACTTGCCCTGGAAGAGTGGCGACACTGGCTAGAAGGAGCAAAGCATCCATTCCTAGTACTTACAGACCACAAGAACCTCCAATATCTGAGAGACGCAAAGACACTCAATCCACGCCAGGCCAGATGGGCATTGTTCTTCACACGTTTTCACTTCAAGATATCATATCGCCCGGGCTCCAAGAATACCAGAGCTGACGCTCTCTCTCGATTCTATGCCTCAGAAACCCCAGTAGAAGAACCAGAGACCATCTTACCCGAGAGATTGTTCGTTAATCCCATCCAGTGGGAAATTAATGAGCAACTTCTAGAACTGTCTCGACAGCAGCCCAGAATTCCAGGATGTCCTCCCGACAAGATCTACGTGCCCGAAGAATTCCGAACTTCCTTAATTGATTCTGCTCATTCTTCGGTGGGAACCGGTCATGCGGGCATAAACAAGACTCTAGCAACCCTTCAAGCCAAGTACTGGTGGCCCCACATGCACAACGATATCATGAGTTTTATTCAAGGTTGTATCCCCTGTGCCATATCCAAGGTTCCAAGAAACCTTCCGGTGGGAAAGTTAGTACCCTTGCCTGTCCCACATAGACCCTGGTCACATATTGGGGTTGATTTCGTCACCGATCTTCCTATGTCTGAGGGAAACACCTGCATCCTAGTAGCCATCGATCGATTTTCAAAGGCATGCAAGCTAATTCCTTTGAGAGGACTCCCTACGGCTTTTGTCACCGCCGAGTTATTGATGGAGCATGTTTTCCGCAATTTCGGTCTCCCAGAAGACATAGTCTCAGACAGAGGACCCCAGTTCATTTCCCGGGTCTGGCGAACTTTCTTCAATCTCATGAATGTGACAGTGAGTCTATCTTCCAGATATCATCCACAAACCAATGGACAAACCGAGCGGAAAATTCAAGACATCGGGCGGTTCCTGCGCACATTCTGCCACTCGAATCAAAACATCTGGAGCCGTTATCTCATCTGGGCAGAATATGCCCAAAACTCGCTCAGACAGTCATCCACACAGTTAACCCCTTTCCAATGCATCCTTGGTTACCAGCCCCCGCTTTTCCCATGGTCCGGTGAGCCATCAGAGGTACCCGCAGTAAATAAGTGGTTTCAAGAGAGCGAAAGAGTCTGGGATCAAACCCACCAGCACATTCAACAAGCCGTCAATCGTCAACAGCATTTCGCTGATGTTCGCCGCGCCCAAACCTCGAGTATCAACCTGGACAGCTAGTCTGGCTCGCTACGAGGGACATTCGGTTACGTCAACCCTGTCGCAAGTTAAATCCCAAGTACATCGGGCCATTTCCCATTGTTAAACAGATCAATCCAGTCACCTACCAACTTCGTCTTCCCCCGGAATATCGGATCCATCCCACGTTCCACGTATCCCTGCTGAAACCCCATCATCCATCTGTATCTCACTCAGTCACAGAGGCCGCTCCAGAGGATAACCCCCCGGTACCATCCATTGAACCAGATTCCATCTACTTAATAAAGGAGGTATTGGACTCTCGACGTCGAGGGGGTCAGTTAGAGTATCTCATCGACTGAGAGGGATATGGACCAGAAGAAAGAAGTTGGGTACCCCGAAAGGACGTTCTTGATACTAGTCTGCTCCTTGAATTCCATGCTCAGCATCCTGAGAAACCTGCACCACGGCCCAGAGGTAGACCCCCACGACGTCGGGGTCCAAGGTCCGCTGGCGCGGACTCTGGAGGGGGGGGTAATGTCAGGAGTAGATCGGTATCTCCAGCAGTCACTACGCAACGATCACTCTCTCCGGATTACTAATCACCTGCACCTGTTCACAATTAGTAGTCACATCCATCCTGGCATAAAAACACCCAGCTCACTCTCAGTCATTGTCAAGCCTCCAACAGGAACAGACCCAAACCCAGTCACTAAGAAACTCTCCGTGTCATTCAGCAGCAAGTAATGTAACGTATACTTACCTTTAGTATACTAACCTGTCTATCCATGTTCTGATGCCCTCAGGATCCACGCTACGGTCCCTGCCCGGTCCTGAACCCATGTATCCTTCCTGAATCTCGTTCGCCTATGGATAACCTGAAAGAAAGCAAGTATCACAGAACTGAGTTGGTTTGATGTAAAGCACACTGAAGAGGACCTGCTCACCTGAAAGTCTACACGCCAGAGTATCCTCCTTCTATTCACCTTTGAGCACGCACCTTGTATGTGACGAAATAAAGTTTATGTTCATTCACTTACCTCTGTCTCCGAGCCTGTATACTGACACATACATATTTTTTCAGAAATAAGTTCCTATGGTGGTCCACCGGAAGGGGAGGGACTTAGGCTCTCTATAAAGCATTATTTTAGGTAGACCAATAATTTTTTAGACAAAATATTAAATCTTCCATAGTTTATCTTAACTAACTGTAAGGTTTTTACTGTTGCATTTTTTAACAACATTTTACTGTTAAAATTACTCAAAATTTTGTCGGGGAAGTGAACTGGGGGAAAAGAGTTTGGGAGAATATTTGAGGATCTCAAGCTTCAAACAGCAATAATAAACTATTTTTTTTGTCCCGCTGCTGTTTATCAATGCTTCATTTAAATTTCTTAACCTGCAAAGGAGAGTGTACTTAATTTTGTTTCTCCCCCAAGGGCAGCGTAAATTATTGATATTAAATCTGTGATGAAACAGCCGTTGGAGCTTCACCTTTTAAGACGGAAAGTTCAAAACGTTACAGCCCAGAGTAAGAAGCCTTGAAGACGGATCAAAGCCTGAGCTATAATAGATGTTGAAATTTAATCATGTCTTCAACTGTCTCGCCTCTCTCTCTCTCTCTCTCTCTCTCTCTCTCTCTCTGTCTTTCTGCCTCATTTTGTTGTCTTTACCTGTCTTTTTCATCTACTGTATCTTCAAACGCTTAAGTGGACACCAGAGATGCATCTTGCATGCTTCGTCAGGTAAGCTGCATTTGTCATTTTGATGATGCACCTCAGAGGGTGTTCTGTTTCAACATATGGCACGCTTACTTGCATAATTTGAGAAAATATTGGAAGCTGTTCAAAATGAGATGAGCCTGATGAAATGTGCTGACATGCCTCCCTGTTATCTACTACACGCAATGTAAGGCCCTTTCCAATGCTGCACTTAAATCTGTGCGCCCGCTAATCAGTGAAGCCATATTGATTCTGACTCGGCCATAGAAAGCAGCATGGCAGCCATTCAAATGAGTCTGGACACTGAAACATCTACATGTATGTGAGTGTCAAGTCCCTTTAAAGGGGAAGTTCAACTAAAAATGCAAAATCGGTCATCATTTACTCTATCATATGTCAGTTTAAACCTGTATGCTATTATTTACGTATTATTTTCAAACAATGAAAGGTCATAACCAGCGATCAGGAAACGTTCTCAGAACTTTAGCTGATGTTCTGATCAAAGTTAGAATGTTTCCAAAGTTACAAAATGATTAAACATTCACATAACCTAACAAAAAAAAAGTTTAAAAACTGGTTGTTTTGAACATTCTAAGAACATTCAGAAAGAAAATTTGTATTAATAACATTAGAAAACCGTTCTGTAGAACATGATTGTGGATAAAATGAGAATCAATTGTTTTTTTTTAGTTTTTTTTTTTAGAGAGAGAGATTGATCCTCCAGTGACTCTAAATAGACAACTGGGGTAAAAAACAAACATATAATTTACAAGAGGTTCTGACAAAATGTTAATTGCTACAGTCTGTTTAAAAAGTATTTCATTAACTGAAATGAATTATTATAAAAAAATTGGTTGAGTGAATGATTAAATGACTCCCTCATAAAGACGTCACTTGTTTCATTATTGGATGAATAAGCATTTTTGAACAAATCTCTTGAACGAATAATTCAATGACAAATACATTTTTAACAGTCACTTGTCACCACTTACTGGCTACAATAGCTTTGTGTGATAAACTGACCTGTTTAAATCGGTATGATAATCTTCTCCACTACTACGAGTTCTCAAAGATCTCGTTTAAATCGAAAAAGTCGGTTTGGCTTTTTTATGTGTTGTGACATTTCTATGCAGAAAAATGAATTTGATTAGAGAGCTGCATTGATTTTCAGTGAATAATTTTGCTTTGTTTCTCACAAAAAAAGTATGAAAAATGTTTTCTAAGACTTGCGTTATAACGCATAAGTCATATTGGCTATTTTTTTTTACGTTTTTTTGGTCATTGGAGCTGAAGTTGTAGGAAAAGAGCTGCAACAAGATTGAGGAGGAAACCTTGAGTTCATATCGAAATTTCAGATTTTTTCTCTGCAGACTTTGAGGTAAATCTTTGGTCCATCGGTGCACAGTTTGAGTTTGATCTCTTCTGAATCTCATGAGGAGATAAAAGTGAGATATTGTGGCTTTGTTCTTCAGTTTTCTCCTTTTAATCTTTTTCTGTCTATAAAACAAACTACTGATGAGATATAAATGGTAATTTCCTTGTTCTACAGGTTTTCCCCATGCCATTGTTTGTTTGATTGTCTTTGTCGTGTCTCTTTATTCATGTGTCCTCTCCTGTCTTCTCTGGTGTCAGTCTCTCTATATATATCAATGAAGTGGCCTGATTGGACTGCGGTGAGTGATGTTGAAAGTGTGACTGGCCGGGGGTGAGCCAGACTCAGCCAGGAAGTTAATGAGTCGAGCGACCTTCATTTGTGCCTGAAGTGAAACAGAACTAGAAGAAATTTGGAATTTGCCAGCAAGAGAAAATTCCCCCGCTGAGATTCAAACTACTGCTACATGAACAGTCATTCTTTGCTTATTAGTGGTGTTTGCCAAGTCATGCATCACTGTAACTATTGCTCATATTAAGGATAGCAATTTAATCCAACCTAATATATACCTAATATATTAGTGCTTTCAAATCGATTAATTGCATCTAATATAAATTGTGATTGATTGCATCTAACAAAACTTTGTGTGTGTATAATAATAATATACACTCACCTAAAGGATTATTAGGAACACCATACTAATACTGTGTTTGACCCCGTTTCGCCTTCAGAACTGCCTTAATTCTACGTGTCATTGATTAAACAAGGTGCTGAAAGCATTCTTTAGAAATGTTGGCCCATATTGATAGGATAGCATCTTGCAGTTGATGGAGATTTGTGGGATGCACATCCAGGGCACGAAGCTCCCGTTCCACCACATCCCAAAGATGCTCTATTGGGTTGAGATCTGGTGACTGTGGGGGACATTTTAGTACAGTGAACTCATTGTCATGTTCAAGAAACCAATTTGAAATGATTCAAGCTTTGTGACATGGTGCATTATCCTGCTGGAAGTAGCCATCAGAGGATGGGTACATGGTGGCCATAAAGGGATGGACATGGTCAGAAACAATGCTCAGGTAGGCTGTGGCATTTAAACGATGCCCAATTGGCACTAAGGGGCCTAAAGTGTGCCAAGAAAACATCCCCCACACCATTACACCACCACCACCAGCCTGCACATTTGTAACAAGGCATGATGGATCCATGTTCTCATTCTGTTTAAGCCAAATTCTGACTCTACCATCTGAACGTCTCAACAGAAATCGAGACTCATCAGACCAGTCAACATTTTTCCAGTCTTCAACTGTCCAATTTTGGTGAGCTCTTGCAAATTGTAGCCTCTTTTTCCTATTTGTAGTGGAGATGAGTTGTACCCGGTGGGGTCTTCTGCTGTTGTAGCCCATCCGCCTCAAGGTTGTGTGTGTTGCGGCTTCACAAATGCTTTGCTGCATACCTCGGTTGTAACAAGTGGTTATTTCAGTCAAAGTTGCTCTTCTATCAGCTTGAATCAGTCGGCCCATTCTCCTCTGAACTCTAGCATCAACAAGGCATTTTCGCCCGCAGGACTGCAGCATACTGGATGTTTTTCCCTTTTCACACCATTCTTTGTAAACCCTAGAAATGGTTGTGCGTGAAAATCCCAGTAACTGAGCAGATTGTGAAATACTCAGACCGGCCCGTCTGGCACAAACAACCATGCCACGCTCAAAATTGCTTAAATCACCTTTCTTTCCCATTCTGACATTCAGTTTGGAGTTCAGGAGATTGTCTTGACCAGGACCACACCCCTAAATGCATTGAAGCAACTGCCATGTGATTGGTTGATTATATAATTGCATTAATGAGAAATTGAACAGGTGTTCCTAATAATCCTTTAGGTGAGTGTATATATACACCCAAACTTTTCTGTTAAATGCGATTATTCACAACTGACAGCACCATTAGTGCAACTTAAAAATCCTTACAACTGCATCACAACCCAATAAGAACCATTCAGACCATTTGCCTAGTAACACCATAGCAACCACCCAGAATTCTTTAGCTACTGCATAGCAACACAAAAACTACACCTTATAAACTCAAAGCAACCTGCTAAAAAAGATAGCTGCACCTTAGCAACAGTAAAACTCCAGTGCTACAGAAAGCACCCACAGTACCCTAGCAATCACATAGCAATGCTTTAGCAACCACCCATTACACCATAGGAACTGCATAGTAATGCCCTGGCAACCACCGACAACATTCTAGCAACTATATAGCAACACCCTGGCAACGACACACAGCACCCTTGAAACCACAGCACGTCTTGGCGATATCTTGGCAACCACCCACAACATCCTAGCACCTATATAGCACCACCCTGGCAACCACACACAACACCCTTGAAACTGCATAGCCACACCCTGGCAACCTCCCACAACATCCTAGCAACTACATAGCAACAGCCTGGCAACCACACACAACACCCTTGAAACCACATACCCACACCCTGGCAGCCACCCACAACATAATAGAAACTACATAGCAGCACCCTGGAAACCACACACAACATTCTAGCAACCACATAGCAATGCAGCAGCAACCAAGCAAAACTTTGTAGCACCTACGTAGCAAATTGAAATTTTGAAATTGACACTTTATTGCTGACCAGCAAATTGTTTAAAAAACTGCTGTTTGTTTAATGGCTTTGCAGCCTTCTTTTCTCCTCTCTCTCTCTCTCTTTCTCTCTCTGTCTTACTCTCAGCCACACCATGTTATTGATTTCGTCTGTCATTTACCATACATCTCAAAGTCTTCACAATTTTCTTGCTTCCTACTCAACGTGTTCTTTTGCATGCTCATTCTCTCTCATGCAACCCTCCAGATATTGCTTTCCTTTGTTACAATCCCGAATCAATCGTGCTTATTTTGGCCTGAATTGATTGTGTCATTTCGTATTGTAAACGCCGCCGTCTTCACCCCGCCTACATTTATCTCTATCCCTTTCATCTGTCACTTCCTCTTCCCTCTTCTAACTCATTTAGACCGCTCTGCCACACTAGACGCAAAAACAAAGAGGCCTGAATTCTCTAAACAGTTATGCCGTTTTTTTAGTGTGCTGTATTTCAACTCAAAAATCAAGTCACTGTCATTATTGGTGCAAACACGCCCCCTTTCTTTGCAAATTAAGTTTATTGGTTTCACTTCATTTTGATGGTCCCTTTAACACATTCTGTTGACTATAAGTAGCATTGCACATGTCTAACTCTCATTAGAGTTTAAATAGAGTATTATTTTAGTGGTAGGGTTAGGGTTGGAATAAATTGACATGTAGTTGCAAAATTAATTATAGATAACAGAATGTCTGTTGGAGGACCATCACAATAAAATGTTAGCAGATATTAAGTAGACAGTCTACAAATTCTCTAATGAGAGTTAGTTGACATGTAGTTGCAAAGTTACTTATAGTCAACAGAATGTTCAAAAGGGACCATCAAAATAAAGTGTTACCAGCTTATTATAGAATCCATCTTATTTTAAGGTTTTTTTTCTCCATTCTGTCACCTGATGGAGTTTTGGCTGTGTCGTCATTGGCTTTTGGCTTGCTTAGTTGGGGACATTTAATTTTATATTTAACAATACTAATACAACATTATTTTCCTGTTATCTTTGTAAAGCTGCTTTGAAACAATCTGTATTGTAAAAAGCGCTATATAAATAAAGGTGACTTGACTTATTCACAAAAGTTTTTTTTTTCTGGTGTAATTAACATTATGCTATTACCCCATACAAAAAATTAATATATGGCCATATATGTACTTGTATTTTAAATAGCATGACATATATCTATACTTATATTTGACTGAGAACACAATATATGCCTGCAACATATATGAACATTTACGTGTCCAAACGTGAAGAAAATATTTGAGTTCATCCATATATGATACCATATATCTGCATATATTACAGTATGGTATTGGTTTCTCGCATATGGACAACATTAAGTATAAATATTTGACATACATATTTGCTTCCCACATATTTAATAAGTGTATGTAAACATACATGCATGTGATACTAATGCATTGAAATAAGTACATATATGCATATATACATATGCGTCTTACATATATTTAACATTTATGTGCATATACTGGAAAATATATGGCACTTACATGAAAACGGCCATTTTTGCTATATTTTGAAATATATGTTTCATATATGTCTATGTGTTTTATATATATGAATTTTCCATATATTCTCATATAGGCAGCAGACATACATGGGCACTGACATTATAAATGTAATTTACTTATATTGACATATATTACATTTCTGTATACTTCCAGAGGTAAAAAGGGCCTGGATTTATGTGTAGTTTCACTCATTTACTGACTATATTGACCAACCCCTAGTTCAAATGAAGATAGAAAGCCAAAGCAAGGCATATTTTATCATATAGAACGAAATATGCTTTTAAAAAGCCATCACAGGATCCCGCTGATACCATCTCGATGTGTTCCTGTCCAACCACACGCCACATTTCTGCCTGAAGAAGCTCTTGCAAAGGCTGGCTTGAATTCATCTGTAAATGTGGCCCATTACTCTCAAACTTTATGACTCTATGACGGTCCTCGAGCTGTTTAGCTACTGACCTCCGGTCTGCAGGATTCTTACAGGTTGAGGCAGGGAAATATCTCTCAGCTTAAGGAGGTTCAGGCGGGTTTGTCATCTGATTGATGTCTTCCAGAGACAAATCTGATAAACCGACCTGGGCACTATATGAGCAAAGATGAAATCTCACCAGTCACACCTCAGAATGCTGTAATGTAATAGAGCGCAACAGTGACGGCCCACTTTTTCAGCGCCGCTGGTTCTGCATGTATTTTTTCCCACACTGATAAAAATAAGTAAATACTACAGAGAAAAACAAATGTATGTTCTATCTGAATAAATTGGTTCAGGTAAGAATAAAAAAAAAAGTAAATTCTATATTAGAACTCAATTTAACCTTGTAGAAATTAAAGCATAAATATCAAAGTTATAAAATTAAGTAAAACCTACTCAACTCTCTGATGCTAGTGTTCCCATCATGCAATGGGACATAAATAATTGGTACGGTCACATTTTTCACTGTTCTCCAGCTGCATTTACACTGTTTTATCATTGCTTTTGTTGTTAGGTTTAGTAACTTGCTGTTTTGTGACATTTGAAGTTCCTTTTCTACTGAAAATGACACATTCATGCTCATAAATTATCAAACGAATGTTACCGTTATTGTATACCAAGTATTGAGGACTCGGGTCGGTACGGTGTTACCTCTATCAGATATGTTGTCTACACAATATCTACTGTATTATTTACTTAAATTTTTAAATCTTGGCTTAATTCATTGTTATATTGTTTGAGTAAAATGCTTTTGAAATAGACTATTTCAAAGTAAACTTCAACTAAGTAGAAATTACTCAACAACACTGAACTGAAGTGAATGTGAGTCAGATCCGCATCATGTTCGACAGTGCAGATCTTAAAGTGACAGCAGCCAAATACACCAGTTGATGTGATGTCTGTCATTAACCTTAATCAAAGAACCACAGAGACATTTTTAGCTTTAATAAGGTATAATATATATTTAATTTATAATTTATGCCTTTAAGACTGTAAAGTGTTTGACAACTTTATTCAATTTCTGTATATTTCTGTAGGAAGGCCACAGGTAAATAAATGTTGAAATTGAAATCTTTTAATTATAATTGTACTAATCTAATGTTGAATGTATATCGTTGATGTTTTTTAAAAAATACATTAATTACAGAAAAAATGTGATTAGTTAATTTTTTTATCGATTGATTGTGTGTGTGTGTGCGCGTGTGTGTGCGTGCGTGTGGGTGTGGGTGTGTGTGTGTGTGTAATGTGTGCCTGTGTTTATATTACATTGCGGGGACCAAATGTCCACACAAGGATAGTAAAACCTGAGATCACCTACATTGTGTGGACCAGCCAGCAGTGCCCACGAGGGAAATGGTTTAATAAATATACTAAACTTTGAATTTTGAAAATGTAAAAATGCATAATGTTTTCTGTGATGGGTAGGATTAGTGTAAGGGGACAGAAAATATACAGTTTGTACAGTCTAAAAACCATTATGCCTATATGGAGAGTCCCCACAAAGATAGCGAACAAGACGTGTGTGTGTGTGTGTGTGTGTGTGTGTGTGTGTGTGTCTGTGTGTCTGTGTGTGTGTGTGTGTGTGTGTCTGCCTGTGTGTGTGTGTGTCTGTCTGTGTTTAAATATAAATAAATACAAAATAATAGAAGAAAATAATAATGTGATGTGTTTTTTGTATTTTTGTTTTGAGTCTGCAATGGAAGAGCTGAACTCTACTGAACGGCTTCATTATGACTGTATGAACTGCAAGCCAGAGCCGTTGCACAACATCAGCGCCCTGTGTGTGTCATTTACTGTCAATTTGAAGTCAAAGTCTCAGACTCCATCTCAGTGTCCATCTCTGCTTCTAAACACAGTGTGTGGTGTGTGTGTGTGTGTGTGTGTGTGTGTGTGTGTGTGTGTGTGTGTGTGTGTGTGTGTGTGTGTGTGTGTGTGTGCAGTAAAGTGACACTGACAGGTGCATTGCTCTGCGACTCGTGTTAACAGCACCCGTCACTGTTGCATCTGCAGAAAGAGTTTCACACGCCTGAATCGTGTACTCGTGGTCTGTCGTGCTGCAAGAGACTGTCAGCTCCTGTCCAGACATCAGCTCAATACAAGGTTTGGGGATGAACATTCAGTCAGATGTTTTGAAGCAGTCTGTCACAGTTCATCTAAACACCACAATGGTAGTAAGTCATAGTTCCTCGTGTTGAAAAATGTTGTTTGTGTGCCTCATGCTCAACAGATCTTTTGTACAACAGTGGATAGTTGCCCAGCTAAAAGGAAACATTCTCCGAACATTGGCTAACATTCTGGCAAGGTTCTCTCAAAGTTTCAGAAACGTTACTAGAGCGTTTTTTTCAAAGTTATCAAACATTCAAAAACGTTATTTATACATCGTACATGGAACGTTTTTCTGAAACATCTTAGTTGAACATTCAAAAGACTTAATATACACAAAGACGTTGCATGCATATTACTATGAATGGGAGAAAGTGCAACGTGCAATATGGCGGAATTAGTCCCGCCTTCTAAACAAAAGAGCCAATCACTGATTGGTAAAGTCATTGCATCACTGTAGCTGCCGTTAGAAACTCCAGTTGCCTTAAAAACAGTCACACCATGTCTGAAATTGCATATTGTTTGAGTTGGTGAATTTACTTTGCGACTCTTAAACAAGTATGTTCTATATAGCATGAATGTGGTAGTATGAATAAAATCCGGACCTACTACATTCGCCATGTTGTCATTATCATGTGACCTACCAGTGAAAGTTGTGTTTGTTCACTGCCATTCATATATCGTCTCCATCGTATGCACACCGGAAGTAGCACGTCACTTTTCGCCTACTGTTTTTCGAATACTATTGTACGTATTTGGACATACTACTCTTTTGGCGTACTGTTTTCCGCATACTATATGGTAATTTGATAAAATTTGATTTCAGGCGGAGCATCAGCGTCAATTTATGTCAGATTTTGCTGCTGATTTTAAATATTTAACTTAAATGTGACGTGGCAAGCAGTTTTGGGGTTTTCAGGATTTCCCCATTCAAATAGATAGGACTTGGTCTTGGATGCCCAAAATAACTGTGAACAAAAGTGAACAAACTTTCCTTAAAGCGTAAAGTGTGAATCATATTGTAGAACAATTATGTAATTAATTATGTCACATTTGCCATGCACTTATGTTTATTCTTTTCCCACAACCTCAAAGCATATCAGATACATTCACGCATGTGCATTTTTTTGTCCTTGTGGTTAGACTTTATGAGGCTATTGAATTTCCATTGTCATGGGCAAAATTAATGTCTTTACTTTTGAAATAAATGACAGAACAATGACTGTAACAACAATGTGAAAACGAACACAAGAAAGAGCCTGAAATCGAACAAGTAATCATGCAAATAAACTTTTTAGAATTGGATAAAAATCAATGGTCAGATGATGAAGTAAACAAATTGCTGCCAGAATATTACATGTACTCTGACATTGACGGGGAAGGTTTTGCTTTCCTTGCTTGTTAAAGCTGCATTCAGAGACCTAGAAAATATGTTTCTCGTTTTTTCCCTTGTCAAGGCCACCCAAACACCACAGCACATCTCTGGAAAAACCAAATGCGCTGACTGTGATGGACGAGTGCATTCAGTGAGGATAGTCAAAGAATTGCTTTTTTTCTGTGCCTTTCTCTGAACCGTTTCATCATTCAGGAGAACAGCTGATGTGCCCGTTTCAGAGTGAGCTCTTCTGTTTAATCTACATATTATTTCCGGTTTTAAAGAAACTTTCTGGCATCTCCCTCACGAGTTGCAATCTAAAGGAAATGGTCCCTGTCAAAGAGGTTTATCATAACTTTGCTTCATTCCAAAGACTGTGTATTAGTGCTGGGCAATAAAAAAATGAATTTCATCTAGATATTTTTGAGACTTTCATTGATATTCGATACACATCTCCATATTTATCTACAGTATTTCCACTGCATCAGCTTAAAAAGATGTTTGTTCAGACAGATGAAGCATCATTTTGAGCTTCTAAATGTGAGGCCTGTTTCTCTAAATCAATACAAAGAAGATTTTTTTACCAAGATTTTAATCAATGAAAATGCCACTACAGACACGTCCATTAACTTGTTAAATTGTTAAATGAGTTTAAATTGATTCATTGAACTGATTCACGAAAAAAAAAAAAAATTAAACCAACTCTAATGTCGTTTTTAAATTAGAGATGCATTCATACGATGTATTTTAAGAGTTGCAATACAATTACAAAATCTTTTGGAAACTTAAAGGTGCATTGTGTAATATTTCTGAGGATCTATTGACAGAAATGCAATATAAGATCCATAACTATGTTTTCAGTGGTGTATAAAGACCTTGCATAATGAACCGTTATGTTTTTACTACCTTAGAATGAGACATTTATATCTCCATAACCGTGGGCGCCCCCTTCTATGGAGGTCGACATATTGTGTCATCATGTTTCTACGGTGGCCCTAAACGGACAAACGCGTTTCGTTACTATGTTGCTCTTCGTGCAAGGAAGCAAGCTTAGTTCAGTGAATAAAACACTGACACAATGATGAATAAGTAACAATAATATTCGCAATAACATATCTTTTTACTGAATAATTAAGTAAACATAATTTCTTAATTTATCCTTGTAAAGAAACCTCATTGCTGAACTGCTACTCTCTGCTGTCTCAGACGATGACATATTTTCCTGTCGGCCACCGTAACTTTTGTTGGTTGCAATTCGTAACCTCACCACTAGATGCCGCTAAAAATCACACACTGCACCTTTAAATGCCAAATATTTGCAATTATGGTTGTTTGCAGCAGAATCATTGAAAGTTGAATATTTATTTATTGAATATTATCATTGTGAATATTTCATATGCATGTTCCCTGCTAACAGGCTAATTATGAACAAAAGTTCTTCCAGTAACTTTAATATAATGTTCATTCAAAGTTACCCGGTCATTTTTTGTTTGTGTACCGGTTGGTACTCAAACGTTATTCATACATCATTAATGGAATGTTTTTCTGAAACATTTTAGTTGGATGTCACAAATTTTTTTTTTCAACATTTTTCCCAGATTGTTTAGAGAACAGTCAAAATAAAATTCCCATAATTCTTACAAAATGATAAAATAGAGAAAACATTCCCTTATTGCATCAAGAAGAAAGGTTTTTTATTTTGAATGTTCTGAGTACATTCAGAAATAATGGTTTGAAATAATGGTTTAACCTTAGAAAAATGTTCTTGGAGTATATTTTTGATAGCTGAGTTGAGTACATGCTTAAAGTGTACACAAAGATAAATGTTTTCTCATAATACTGTGTACTGTAATAAGAAAAAGAGTCTCTCATGCATGCTCTTTCACGAAAATGAAGACAAATATCCTGCTGGGTGGGCATTTAGAGAGAAGTTTATTTTTTGTAGGTAAATAGTCCATTGAAGTACACAAACCCATCAAGAAAGCCCAACGCATGCATGGCTACTCTTGCAGTTACTCTGCACGTCCAGACTCAGGAGGTGCAAAAGAGGTTCAATTTATCTATTGATTCGTCCTCTTTCCCTTTCACCCCTCCATTTGCGGCTGGTCTCGTCCTGTTAATCTCCTAACAGACATGTTCTGCTGGCCATTAATTAAACACGTCCCGGCGCTTCACAGTTCCATCAAGGTCTGGTCAATGCTCTCCTGATCGAACTCTTTAGTGCTGATGCAGGTCTGGCCTACAGCATCTGGGTGCCAATCAATGGTGTGCATCTTCCCCAACTGTCTTTTGAGGTTTCACTCTCCATCCCTCGATCAGTTTATCTCTCTTTACCTCTCTCGGTTCTCCATAATAGTTGGTTTGTTAATCTGCAGCAGACGGCAGATAACACACTGCAAAAATCATTGTCTGAATCAGTATTTGTGTCTCGGTTTTCAGTACAAATATCTAACCATCGATAAAACAAGATTGGGGTTTTTACTATCTAAAACATTTCTGTTATTTAAAAAAAAAAGCTCATGTAAAATAAAATACAAATAATAGTTGAAAACTTGGAAATGTTGCCTTGGCAATACACTGAAATAAGTTTAAGTTATAGCATTAAAAATATTAACCGGAAATAAAGAAATATATTTATTAAATAAAAAATAAATTTAACCTAAATAGCAATATTTTTTTTTAAACTAAAAACAAATAAAATTACAATAGCACAATTAAGAATTAAACTAAAATTAACAAGAAAAATAAAAATATAAAATAAAAGCTCATTCAAATATTAATAAAACTATAACAAAATAAAATAGAACAAGATCAATTTAATTGAGAAGCAAAATTGTTCATGAATATATCTATATATATTTCTGATTGTTTAAACCATTGCAGTGAAAATACTGTATGAATAAAGCATTGAAAAACAATGAATACCCATGAAAGTCCCAAACATAGCTACCAATATTAAATGCATCTTTTTATTGCCCTTTTTTTCTTTCTTTTTTAAATATAAATCCAATAGTGAGGCTTATGCTCAAAAGAAAAAACATTTTGCAACAGGTCAAAAAAGAGTCAGGTGTGCTTGTAATGCACAAAATATAACTGCACACACACTTAAGGTTATGTTTACATTAATAAAAGTTTATTTATGTTTAGTTTTGGTACACAGGTTTTTTTTTTAGGTTTTTTTTTTTGTTGCTAAAACGATGTTCACTTTTGAGTGTGCAGTTATATTTTTCTTTATAAAGTTTTTTTCCCTAACATGAACCTCCAAAAGGATGCATTTGCTTTAATGCTTCACTAAATGTAATTCAAAAAATGACAAAGCTTCATCTTTAGCACCTGGTTAAATGAGATTGCAGATGGTTATTGAATAAGTGACCTCAAACCTTAATATCTCATGTAGTTTTGCTTCTCAACTCGTTTGAACAACATTTATATCTTTTGACTGGAGAACAAGACAAGATTTAAAAGAGTATTGTTTTATTTTTTAAACTATCAAGACACACAATACTCAAATATATATCTCAAACTGACTGTGCAAAATCACAACATTAGTGATCGCCATCTTCTGGTCAGACATAGGAATTAATTCGGCGTGAGACTCTCACAATATATTTTGGGTATTCTCTAGCATCATTGAGCATACATTGGCTATACACTCGTTATGTACAGCTACTGAGCTACTGTTAAGTTACTGAAAAATATTTTTGAGTTAGTAGCTGCCTCAACTCTGCTGTGCTTCGAAAGGTCAGGAGCAATTGGGGTCAAAGTTTAAATTGCTTGAACTTGAACAATGCTTGAACAGCACTCATGCTAGGCTAGATATTGATGCTTTGCTCCATAGAGTTCAGTACATTGGGCAATGCTGACGCAAAACATGTGAGAGGAAGTTTATTTGAAACTGTTTAGTCGAGCATGTTAATTAGTTTCGAGGGCCGTTTTCACAGCATGACACTCGTTATCATACATCTGTAAACATGCATTCCCTCTGCGCTTCTGACCTTACTTATTATCTCACAATGCATATTTCACCTGTTTCTGGAACAGATATGTGGCATCGTCTGAGGTTGTGAAGAGCAGCGACCCGAGCGTGGACTCAAATCATGTCGCGAGCACACAATGCTGGATGAATTGAGCCTGTCGATGGCTTCAGTGGCACACACACTCACACACACACACACACAAATGTTCACTCGACAGGTGCTGTTGTTCAGCCAGCCGTGCATCTCCACCACAAGTGAAGGTGAAACCTAATTGGGTTGGTAATTATCCAGATTTCCATTGAAACATGCAGCATATGACTATTAATTGAGATAAACAAACAGCTTGGCAGCAAACAACATCTAAAACACGTGTCAGAGGGGGATTTTCTTTCACTAAATTTTTATTTATTATTTGTTTACCATCATATTCAAATGGTCACAGTAGAGTCACACAGATTGTTCTGGTTACAGTTATTTTCATAGTTTAAAAAAATAATTAGTTTACTTAAAGGCACTCTATGTAGCTTTTTTTGTTCAAAATTAACTAAATTTAAATGATACAACATTTTGAAAGCTGAGAAAATCGTGTTTTGTCAGACTATGTCCAGATCAGATTCAGAATGATGATAAAAACAGTGTAGATTGAGTCCATTAACACTCCAAAGCTTGACAGTCCTACATCTCATCTGGGTCGACATTTCATTCAGTAACATTGGGCAGTTTTCATATGCTGTTTAATGTTTGCTTTATTTTACATTTGCATATGCTTAAAAATGCTATCGCTTGTTTCTGTATCTTCTTCACCTGTGTTTTGATCAGGAGATTCAGTACTCTTTCATAATAATATATGCGTAATAGCGTCCCCTACCATATAACACTATACAACAGAATTTTTTTTTTAGCATATTCAAATCTGGAACAATGCAACACTGGTTACAACCAAAGACTTTAGATATACAGTGCACTCGGATATGAATGGGAGAAAGTTGTAATGCGCAGTAGCGAAATGAATCCCTATAAAAGCCAATGCTGTTTGGCATCATGCATGTCAATCCTGGCACAATGCAGCATTTTTTAATCTAAACATGAATGACATTTGAAAGCTGTATTGGAGTGGACGATGAAATTTGGATCGGTTTCTCACACAAAACTATTGTATGACTTTAGAAGTCTTGAAATATAGCATTAAACAAAATTCATTTTTGGGTCTCTGTTTACACTCAGTTTCATTGTATTGAAAAACAAAAACACATAAAAGATAACGATAACTGTCTCCTTTTGTGTGCCACGAAAGAAAGTCACATGATGGCATGAAGGCGAGTAAATAAAATAAAAACATTCCTTTAAGCAATGAGTTTCAACATGATTCTTTTATCCTCTCCTATTTATCCTGTAGAACTGTTGTATTTCGTTCTGCAGTTAGATCGAATCTTTAGGTGATTTATAGTTGGTTTGCAGTGGAAAACCTCAGCAGATAAACACCATAAACAACACAGGGTGAGCTGATCAATGTAAATTGGTCTCCAAACGGTCCCGGTGACCTTCATGTGTCCTTGAGGAGAGAGAGGAGGGCTTTGGCCTGCTGTTAGTGGCTTTTTCACACAAATCTCCGGCATCACAGAACTTGGCCTCCGCTTCTATCACAGTGCATGGAAACAGTGAAAGCGTCATTGCCCACAGACTCGGTTTTCATGAATGGTTGCAGTGCAGTTTGAGGCAAGAACGCGTTTCGGGGACCAGGGCTGAAACAACCACTGGGGGAATGAATGACAAGGTCAAGGCCCGGTACGGCTGGAGGAGTGCTGTGAGAATGCTTGTGTGCATGGATAAAAAGGGACTGTGACAAAGCAATATTCCAGGCAAAAAAAAATCTGTGATTATTTACTCACTGTCATGTCCGGGTTTTTATAGAACACAAAAGGAGACATGTATGCTTTAGAGACCTTTTTTTAAAACTATAACTTTAAAATTAAAATAAAATCTAATTAAAAACAATTAAAAACAATTAAAAACGTATTAACAAAATTTATAAGCAACTTTTTATTTCAAGACTTTACATATAACTCACTATAAAATAAATAATAATTATGCCTTGTAATGCACTTTATAGTGCATTGTATGATATCATGAATAGTTGTA
Source organism: Siphateles boraxobius (assembly GCF_051911475.1). Taxonomy (NCBI): domain Eukaryota; kingdom Metazoa; phylum Chordata; class Actinopteri; order Cypriniformes; family Leuciscidae; genus Siphateles; species Siphateles boraxobius. The sequence goes on from NW_027508741.1 coordinate 22,415, forward strand.
ACCTCAGTTTTAATACTTAATTGTTACTCCTTAAAGTAAAATAATTTAAAACACATGACAAACAACCAATTTCAGGTGTAACAAGGACTCTGCGAACATTATAATGCATTTTAACTTTGGTTACAATTATTTATGAAAAGACATAATGCATTGTTATGAATTTCTTTATAATCTATTATAGTGTTACCATAAAAGTATATCAGTGCTACTAAAATATCACCAGTGATCGCACATTATTTATTTTGTTTATGATTTTATTAAGGTGGAAATTGCCAGAAACAAAATACAATTATGCTAGTGATCTATATAATTGTATAATCAAAATGAAACTTTCAATTGAACATTGGTGTCTTTTTTCATAATGCAGTTTCCATTGTTTTATAAAAGCAATAATCCTGTGGCTTATAACGCTTTTTTAGACTTATCTAAGACCAATGCTTTGCACCAGTATCATAAAAAACATGTTTTATTTTGCAATGAAAAATAATTCTAAAATTGAATGTATATTTTAATAGATATTAACTGTTATTGAGTATATGTATGTATGAATGGATTGATGGATAGATAGATAGATTTGTTTATTTATTTATACGTGAATGTCAGTTTAAATTCATGCATTAGGCAGGCAAAGTGACTTAGATTGCATTCAAGGTATATATTTTTAATTTTCATGCAGTTAATGCATTCCTCATTTTAAAGAATTTTGCATGATTACAAAAAATTGTGTTTGCATTGATTAAAAAATGAGATACTGGCAAATCTTGCACCAATCGTGATGTTGCAGTTCAAATATGCATTATGGAGAACGAGATTTTCAAGCCATTTGAAAATACAAGGAAATATTTTCTGTAAATAATGTCTTCAGTATATAGTGCACGTCATATGGACATTTATGGTGTTTTATCATTTGTCCCTTTGGACCTCGACAGATGATAAAATGTCATCAGAAAGAAAAAGAGCTATGTGAAGATTCTTCACACACAAAAAAAACTCTGCATATGAATATATATTTTCCTTTGTGGGTGAATTAAATGCAAAGTGAATAGCCTGATGTTGTATCATGTGACATAACACTTCCTATATTCCCTGTAGAACCCTTAAAACGTAAGAAGTGATCTATCACACAATTCAAGGACAACATCATGAAATGCATCAGTTTTATCCGAGAGCAAAACTAATTAGAAAGCTGGATTCACAATCCAAAGGAAGCATCCACAAACAGGCGAGTCTATGTGTCTGTCTTTTGAAGAATGAAGGCAGTAAACATCATCAGATGAACCGTCTGAATGTTGAGTTTCCTGACGTGCTAATGAAATCTGTAAACGTACGTCCAGTGAAATGCTTTTGCAGACAATCTGTCAGAGGAACCAATGATGCAGATGTTCACATGCACTGTTCATGATTCATCAATAAGTTTGCACTTATTCTTCTGAAGCAATAAGTAGAAGTTCAAAGGTTTTTTTAATATTAGTATTAATATTATTATTTAGAATTTAAATAATAAGATTTCTATTTTAAATAAATGCTATTCTTTTGAACTTTCTTTTCACCCAAAAAAAAAAAAATCCACAACTGTTTTCAACATTGACAACAATCAGAAATGTTGTATGGATTATGGAAAGCCCTTCTATGGGAGGTATATACACTCACCTAAAGGATTATTAGGAACACCTGTTCAATTTCTCATTAATGCAATTATATAATCAACCAATCACATGGCAGTTGCTTCAATGCATTTAGGGGTGTGGTCCTGGTCAAGACAATCTCCTGAACTCCAAACTGAATGTCAGAATGGGAAAGAAAGGTGATTTAAGCAATTTTGAGCGTGGCATGGTTGTTGGTGCCAGACGGGCCGGTCTGAGTATTTCACAATCTGCTCAGTTACTGGGATTTTCACGCACAACCATTTCTAGGGTTTACAAACAATGGTGTGAAAAGGGAAAAGCATCCAGTATGCGGCAGTCCTGTGGGCGAAAATGCCTTGTTGATGCTAGAGTTCAGAGGAGAATGGGCCGACTGATTCAAGCTGATAGAAGAGCAACTCTGACTGAAATAACCACTCGTTACAACCGAGGTATGCAGCAAAGCATTTGTGAAGACACAAAACGCACAACCTTGAGGCGGATGGGCTACAACAGCAGAAGACCCCACCGGGTACCACTCATCTCCACTACAAATAGGAAAAAGAGGCTACAATTTGCAAGAGCTCACCAAAATTGTACAGTTGAAGTTTGGAAAAATGTTGCCTGGTCTGATGAGTCTCGATTTCTGTTGAGACATTCAGATGGTAGAGTCAGAATTTGGCGTAAACAGAATGAGAACATGGATACATCATGCCTTGTTACCACTGGCATGGTGGTGGTGGTGTAATGGTGTGGGGGATGTTTTCGTGGCACACTTTAGGCCCCTTAGTGCCAATTGGGCATCGTTTAAATGCCACAGCCTACCTGAGCATTGTTTCTGACCATGTCCATCCCTTTATGGCCACCATGTACCCATCCTCTGACGGCAAATAATTTTGATTCATAAACCATAAAAAAGGAGGTATGCACAAATGTATGTGTTTAAACACCTGTCTGTGGCTGAAGTTATATCGTCTGTTCTTCTGTTTTAGGTTTTCTTCACATTTGGTTTGATTTCTTGGAGCAAATCCTGGTACTTTTGGGTCTGGTATACTCGCATCTTCAACATGAGTGACAAAAATGTATATCAAAACATATTTCAATCTAAAACCTTTAACGCTATTTTAACTCTTTCCCCACCATTCCTGTTTTCACTGTTAAACGGTTGGGGGCGCTACTACGCATCTACTGTAAGAGTACAGAATCTCCAGATCAAAACACAGGAGAAGAAGAAACAAGCAAGCGATATTAAACAGCATATAAATCGAAACATTAAATGTAGAACCTATGAGAGAGAAATGACTGAAGCATCGGGAGTGTTGACGGACTCGATCTACTCCATCTGTGTTTTGATCATCGTTCTGAATCCCATCCAGATGAAGTCTTTGACAAAAACATGATTTTCTCAGCTTTTTGTTGAAACAAAATGTTTATTTTTATGAATATGCATAAGTGTTGAAAAAAATCAATGCATGAAGCAAGAATAAATTTTTTTTGTTTGTTTGTTTAAAGCAGAGGCCGTTCTTTCTTTTGATATATTGTATGTTCAGATATTCAGACAACAAAATATTCTGGGGGCCATGACATTCTGTAAATAGGATTAAAAATGCTGCCTCTGGCTGGCAATTAAAACAGCACTTAAGTGAAGTGCTGTCAACATTTTTGCTTTTGTTTGGCAGAATGACTGTTCACTTCCATGTTTTATGTTGGACTTGGGGTCATACTGTACCAAATGCAAACATGAGTTCGGAAAAATGCAACCAAACAAAAGCAAATATGCAGCAAACAGACTCAGTCCGCATCCATAGTGCCAAGAAGACACAGCCAATAAGAGCACTCTTACTGTGTGACGTCAGCCAGTGTGTGACCGCTGGAACGAGATGAGCATCAAGGTTTCTGAACAACAGCAATCATTTCCATAAAGCGGACATTCCCTTTCCTGAGTCATGGAAAATATGTAAGTGTGATTTGCAGTGTTTTACTAGAAATAAGAGAAAGGAGAGAGAGAAAGTACTCCATCTGTGTTTGATTATCGCTCTGAATCCGATATTTGACTAAAAAATATATATTTTCTCAGATTTTTGCTCATGCTTTTTTTATGAAACATAGCGGGGAAATCCTAAATTCCCTAAAAGTCCTCTAATATTTCCTTTGTCCACTAATAATTTTTGACACACAGCGTATGTTTTGATTAATCTACTTTATTATTCATAAAGATTAAATATGACAATTAACTTTAGTATTTATTGTTATTTGTTGTATAATCGCTAATAAAAAAAATGACTTTGGACAAGTAGATTTCTAACCCAAGCATAATAAGCACCACTCACATTTTCTGCAGGACATGTACATTCTAGTTACATTGTATTGCATTGTATTGTATTTCTTTATTGTCCAGCAAGGTGGGAAATTGTCTTTGGCTCATCAGCACATAAAATAACTATATAGGCAGTAGTAAAAAAAAAAAAAAAAAACAGAACAAAAAACAGACAGATTCACATTGCATAGATATAAAAAATACAGTTCATGCCACTATCACTTGGTTTATCGATCACTTGAGGAGTTGAGAATTTTATTAGCATTTGGAATAAAAGACCTCTTGAACACATTTTTTATTCGCTAGAGGGATTCTTCCTGATTTCAAGGGCTCAAATTGACTAAAGAGAGGGTGAGAACTTTCTGCAAGAATAATCCTCGCCTCCTTCTTTGCCCTTTCAGCATAGAGTTGCACTAAGGGCTTCTGTGGTCTGACGGCTTTGCTTTTGCGGTTCCATCGTCCCGAAGTCAATGGGTTTTTTGAATGGGGTTTTGGTTAAATGGCTGAAATAAGGTCTGTGGTGAACAGAAGCTCAAGACACTTTCACGTTTTATTCTACGGCATAAAATGCATCAATATTACCCCACTCGTGATTTTTTCAAGCTTATACGTGTCTTGTAAAAGGCGTTTGCTAACAATCGGCTAAATGGGGCTACAGAGTCTGTCGAGGAGATTAAACATCATCACACCGAACAGCTTAACTCAGTCCCATCGTTATGCTTATAATTGTGCTTTTATAAACTATTCTAATTCTTTAGATGAAAACTGAAAGAGTTGTTGGAAACTGACGTTGAATTTGTAGGACCGTGGTGTAGTTCTTTATAGCTTTTTACTTCTGGCGACTGCATTTAGGCTTCAAAATTCATAAAAGTTGTGTTCATCTGTGATAATTATCTTGATGGACAAAACGTGCAAATACCACATAGATCACGGAGCTTGTTTTAGCGATAACCCAAAAGCCTATGGGAAAATCCTATTGGGTTGTTATCGAGGGAACCAGCGTAATGTGAGATGCCGATTGGCCTACAAAGTGACGCCACTATTATCGCTAGCTCGTTTACTCACACGAGCTGTGATAGCAATTCACGTGTAGTTCATCTGCTGTATTTCCGTCTTAAGTTTAATTCTTCATTCAGTAGTTTTAAGTGATGTTTGTAGGTAGTAAACTTATAGTATGTGATATATTGTGTGGATAGTCATTTGTCACATTTACCGTTCCACTTAATGACGCAACGAAATGTAATGACCTTTGACCTACTTTTATTCCGTGCGCTTCATGCACCACTTAGTACTACAATAATATTTATTTTATATACTTTAAGAATATGATTGTTTCTTGTCAATTTTGAAGAGTTATGGTTATTACTGTCAATTCATTCTTTGTTATTTTCAAACTGCATCTATATAAATGTCCACTATGAGACTTTGAGAAAGAAATGCCCTGTGCCGTAATTTCAGAATAATTTCATTAAATTCTGGAAACTGAATCCTGCCTCGGGCGTCCAGATCGACACACCAGTGCGAACACCTGAACTAGTGCACATATCCTTTTCCACAAACAGATTAAGTTTGAGAGCTGCCTATTTTTCTCTCGCTCTCTCTCTCTCCTGGCTCATTTTATATTTTCAGAAAGTGAGCCATAACAACATCCCTCAGGGCTACTCAACTGAAAACCAGTGCCTTGAAAACTTGTATCGCCAAAACCTGACATGTCGAAAATGACCTGAACGTCTAAGCAGTGCCCTGCAGGCATCATCTGCACCTGTAGCTGGCATACAGCTGGCTCCAGTCTGGACAAACCGCAGACTTTTCCCAATCTGTGTTGTTACACACAATTAAGGCCCCGAATTGTGTACAGCAAATTGTAAGCCTCTTCTGAGGAAAAGCGCCCGCCAGCTGGAGTCAGGCTCAGGCTAACATGCCAGCCTGCGTCTCAGTAGCTTAGCTTAGCATTGCCTCAGACCTGTTCTTCCCAAAGACTTGTTTTTACTCTCTGGGCTGTCGTTGCATCTCCATCAGAAAATATGCATTAATTTGTGCCAGCCGCTACAGAATGAGATGAGGATACCAGTGGTGAGGAACAACAATTCCTCACAACTGTGGTTGCCAGAAATTTACTGTAAAAAATATGAAAGGTTTTACAGATTTAACTTAAAAAAAACTGTTCATTAACTGATATAATGTTGATTTACTAACCTAATATCTGTTTTGTACCTTTGTAATACACTGACATACACTAAAAACAGCTAGTGATGAGTTACATGATGAATAAAAGCTTTCCTGTAGCTCAAACAGTAGAGCGTTGGCGCTTGCAACACTAGGGTCATGGGTTCGATTCCCAGGGAAAGCAAGAACTGATAAGAATGTATAAGTGAACCTATAGAAATACAATGTAATTTTGTATTTCAAAATACAATGATGCTTTGGATAAAAGCGTCTGCCAGATGCATAATAATAATAATTCATTACATTTATATAGCACTTTTCTGGGTACTCAAAGCGCTTCAAATATGGAAGGGGGAATCTCCTCAACCACCACCAATGTGCAGCATCACTTAGATGATGCGACGGCAGCCATACTGCGCCAGACACACACACACCACACACCAGCTTATTGGTGGAGAGGAGACAGTGATGAAGCCAATCAGTATATGGGGATGATTTGGAGGCCATGATGGACAGAGGCCAAGGGGCAAATTTGGCCAGGATGCCGGGGTTACACCCCTACTCTTTTTTCTGAAGCACATCCAATTTTTAATGACCACAGAGAGTCAGGACCTCGGTTTAACGTCTCATCCGAAGGACGGTGCTCTTTGACAGTAAAGTGTCCCCGTCACTACACTGGAGTGTTTGGACCCACACAGACCTCAGGGTGAGCGCCCCCTACTGGTCTCACTAACACCTCTTCCAGCAGCAACCTGGTTTTCCCAGGAGTTTCCCATCCAGGTACTGACCAGACTCAACCCTGCTTAGCTTCTGTAGGCAGCCAGTCTTGGGCTACACGGTGATATGGCTGCTGACTGTAAAATAAATGTAAATGTAAAGCTCATCACAAGCAGCTTTTCCACAAGCTGGGAAGGTACTGTAATTTAAATATTAATGTACAGAAAGTGCACAGTGTCATTCAGACAAATACTAAATACTAATTCTATGTTTCATCCAATTTACTTGAAACGGGCCTCGCAACAGAAGGGACCTCCGCTTGCAGTTGAAAAAGAGGCCCGTGCACACACCCGGGACCTAATGCGTGATAGGAAAAAAAAAATGACACCAAATTGAATAAAATTGCTTCCAAAAACAAATACATGGTCTCTATAAGTTCTTGTTTGTAATATTTATAAGGAATATCACATGAGCAAAAGTGCTGTTTTCCCAAATATCAGCACATTTGCAAATGTAGAGTTGATTTTATACAATAATTCAATAAACAATAAGTTAATAGGCTTTTGGGCGACTTTCATTTTAGACACAATATTGTTTGTTTTCCTCAGTTTTTCCAACAAAAAATCCAAAAATAGAGCCATTGCGTGTCTCTGAGCAACACAGTTTCAGTTGCGCTACTTTATTATTTATTAATTAATTAATTAAAATATTATTTTGCCATTTTATGTATAGGGACAGATTATAAATGAAAAGAAGGATTTACCTACCTTAATAAAATACCTGATGAAATGAAATATTACCTTCTAATACCATAATATTCTTGTGCATATACATAAACAATTCTGTCATGAAACTCTAGATGGCACAGGCTAATAACTCAACTCAATCTACTTGCAATCACATCAATCTCTATAGGGCACAGCTGATTGGCTCCTGTTGTATCAGTAGCCAATGAGCTCGCTTTGCTGCTCAACCTTCAAATACATTCAGAAACCCTCCACTTCCCCAGCTCCACCTGTATAGATCTGCTACTGGTAATTCATGTACGCTATATTGTACAGCAGCAGAATGCAGCAGAATGTAGTCATTGACTTCAATATTACGGTTGCCACTTTTGTAAGGGTGGCGTTTGGCTGTGGTATAATTATATAAATAAAGATGGAAGGAATTTTTAAATGAGATATGTTCATCTCATTACAGAACAGGAGCATGTGTGAACGCAGAAAAGTTGAAAACTCTTTCCTCTTGGCCTGAATGGCCTATTTTATGTTCCTCAAGGATTTCTTGCTTTGCTGGTGCAATAGCATACAGTGCAAATGACACGAACCTTGACACCTATCTATTCACGGTCCGGACTCAGTAATGAAGAAAAGAGTCTGTGTGCGTTCAGTATTCCCGTCAAACGCTCTGCTCTACAGCTCCACGACAAGCTTTGCCCTTTGAAAATGAAGCAGATGAGTGTGAAAGAGGCTCTCGGGGACGAGGCGAACGCATCTCACACGCTGATCGGGGTGACCCGGGGTCACAGTGCTTCAGTCGTCCCTCAATCTCTCTCAGAAAGTCAGACGAGTTCTCATCGCTTGTATTGTTGTGCAGCTGATTAGCATGAAGCCTTGTGTGCATGTGTGATTTTTTTTTTTTAAAGAGTTCAGGGGCTGTTCGTTCACGCGCGTTTTCTTTGAGGTCAACTATATGTCAGTGTATTCCTTCTCAGATTCATGCATTTAAAATTCACAGTCTTTCTCCTTAAGGAAAGCGGACCCTGATGATGACATCATCCTGCACTACACAGATTTTTGTCCAATCACGTGCTCTCCAGAATGAGAACGCCCCTCCCCCTGTAATCGGCCAGCGTCATCGCTGTAATGTAACTAAACCCTATAAAGTGCATTAGCTCTCGCCCCCCTTTTTCGGTGATGCTGGTTCTTGAAGTATTTTTTCCATTCATTTTTCCCATAGGGATTCAAAAAAAAGTCTTTGTTAAAGAATTATAAGACAGGAACCATGGCAATCATTAACGAGGTGAATCATAAAATGTCAAACTTTGATTTGAAGCAAAAAAGTATTTGAAATGGGACAAAAATACAAAAGGTACAAGACTGTGAACTTAACGGCTTTAGTGAAAGAACTACAATCCCATGATGCATTGCGATCAACAAATGATGGATACATAAAACTACTCATTTAGAAATGTTGATTTTGTTGATATATTATATACACATATATACATTCAGTGTAAGAATAAACATTCACACACACACACATATATATATATATATATATAATAGATATTTTAAGTTTATTGCAAAATTACATCATTCCCTTCATGGGAGTGGGTAGAGCTAACTAGATCTTTTGACAAGTGTTGATTGTTTCGACTCTGATTGGTGGAATTTTCTGTACAGCATCATGGGTAATGTAGTTTTTTGTTAAACATGGGTATTTAAAAAAAAAGTTGAAATAATGCAGGCTGAGGCCCCCCAACAGAAGCAAAACCCTTCGATTAAAAACCTCGTAGCTCATAGTAGTTTCCAGTAGAAACCCAAATGTTGCGTTCTAATGGCTATTTAAAGAAAAGTCCAGAGTAATTCACCCCAGAATTAACACAGAAAGATCATATTTGAAGCCTTTGCACAACAATAAAAGCTCATAGAGATGTCAAACAAATAAATCAGCCTAGAATATATATAATATATATAATTTGAGGTCATATGATAGCTTCATGTAAGGAAAAGGGAAGATTAGCTTTGTGACAAAGGAGAATATTGTAAACTGTTTCAAAGTTATCATTTGTGTTCAATGGACTTCTGTTCTTTTATACAATTCTTTTCTTTTTATAGTATAGAGTATATTTTGACAGAATAATTTGCATTGATATTCAAATTGATCTTTGAGTGAACTATTCCTTTAAAATCTAAGAATGCTTTGAGATTGCTACCAAAGCAGTATTTGTTGTGGCTTTCATATTATGTTCACGTTTAGGTGTTCAGAAAACTCATGTCTTGCCTTCATCTGGGCAAAGGTTGTGTGTTTCACGGAGCTTGAATAGGCCTTTAGTGATCTCAGTATAATGAGCTCTAATCTGATTCAGTCCTTTTTTGTGTTCCTCTTCATGCATTTAATGCATTAAAATTGCTTCATAGCTGGCCATTATTCAAATTGCTGGATTTATAGTCATTATATTAGGTGCTATTAGAGAAACATAAACCATGTTTAATGTGCTTTCCCATAGGAAAGAAACACCGCAAATCTCATTACAGACGGCTTATGATAGTCTCCTGATTCTCAAATGTTTCTCCTAAGAAAATGACTCTCTCATGAGTGTCTAGAGTTTCACAAGAGATCTCAACGAAGTCTCAAACATCAGGGATTCAGGAACTCAAAACCTTTCTCATCAAATGATCTGAGCAGCTATCCACATTCATTCAGCTCTTAAAATAGCTTTTAGAATAGTTCGAAGAAAAGGAAATTAAGTTTAAGAAGTTATGGGAATTTGGATATATGATTATTTTATATAAGCCTATATATATTTTTGTTTAGAATATTTGCTAAAAAAAATATACGTATAGTACTATTTATATATTATTTATTTATTGCACAACTAATTATTATCAAATATTTATTTTTATAAACATTATTATATAATTGCACATAATTATATTCATTCTATTACTTTTAGGGACTCGTATATCAAACAAATGGAAATCATCCCCAGAAATCTCTATGAAATGATTATTTTTGTAAATTCCTAATCCAGTAATGGTGAAGGACTGGATAACTTGATTAATCTGTCTAAAGACGTGTGGATGAGGATAATGATGATGTTTGTGTGACGAACAGTCTGTCCAATCCGAGGATTTTCCTGTTGACGTTCGGCTCTCATGCAATCCTCTTAAGGATGTTGTTCGAAGGATGTTGGTAATTCGTTTATCTAATCTTTGGTTGATCTTAATAGACTGAAGCTTATTAAGTTTTATTGATGAGCCCAAGAAGTGCCTATTAACTTGACAGTCTCTGATTGCACCTAATGGTTGGAGAGACACTCAGAATGATGTGTGTAACACGACACAAAACACAAACCTCAGACCTGAGAGACACAACAAAACAAAAGATCTTATGAATACGATCATGGACAGTAGATGCAAGCTGTTTATTGACAATCTACTGTATGTTTTTTATCCCAAATCCGGGCTTCATCTCTTATGGGTTCAATACTAGTCAAGGCAATGAAATAAACAGGCAACAGTAAAATAACATGCACTTTTCGCAATCAAATCATTTGCTAATGCATACAATCAAGGGAGTCCTCCATCTGTTTTGTTTGGATATTTGACATATTGCTCAAATAAAATGGATTGCAAATGCTGTTTCGTGTTGACCTGAACACAGAACATTCCTTTCAGAAGAACTTTGGAGAGAGCTAGTTCTCATATGTAGGTCATTTTCCTTTCTGACAGTTAGCTGAACAAAAATTCAATCATATCTGTTATTCTTCCATATGCATGCACTGACAGGCTTGTCCGATCCATCAAACCAACTCATTGCCTGGCAGGGAGTGTGATGTGTTTGTTTCCGCATTTGACACTGATCTTAGCTGGTAAATGTTCAGAATCTTGTGTTTGGTTCACGTCTTGTTTCTCCTCTACTGCACCTATCCAGCCTCCTCTATTCTCTAGCCATCATCACCCTATACTGCCGACAGATGACAGGTGAAGCAGGGGGTCCCGCTTTTCAGCCTCACCCCCCTTCAGCTTAGCATATGTCCATTTCCACACCTCTATAGCAACACTCTCGACTTCCTTTATAAATCCCCTAAATCCTCCGACTAAAACCTTCTCGCTTTCAGGCTCCGTTCCAAAGCCTACTGAGTGGCCTTGTCTGCTCCCTACATAGAAAGCTGCCTTTAAGACATTATCCTGACAAAAATGGAACATCATTTGGAAATATCAAACTGTGCCCTATCAGTGGTTTTATACTTTTTATATTTCAACTCAAATTTATTTATCTCAGTTGGTTGCAAAGGCAATTCATTATTTTTTAATTTATATTTTATTTAATTTCACCTGTATTTAAATCACCAAAAACTAATTTGAACAGTTTTAGTATTAGTTAACAATAACAACAGTGCATTCCTTGTTCAAAGTGCTGTACATTTGCTTGCAGGTGTGAACTGGTAAGTGTAACTTGTTTTGATATTGAATGAATTTTAAAGTAGGGATGCACTGATGTGCAACTTTAAGCAGATACTGCTTTATATTTGAAAGCCGACAACCGATACATTAGCCAATAAATGTAAATCTAAATCTAAATGTTGCACTTAACTGTTTTTTACTTACTGATCTCAATCATATTCAAGCTATATAAAACCACCATGGTGAGCAGTGCATGTCTCAGCTGAAGGAAATAATCCATTATTTATCAGCTTTAATATATCAGCCAAATCTTCTTATCGGGCCGATAACGATAACATTAAAAATGAACATATATCATCCGATACCGATATGTTGGCCATATATCGTGCATCCCTAATTTTAAGTATATTTGCAATCAACATTTTCTTTGTTTTGTCTTAACTTGTTGCAGTGTATTATGGGACTGCTTTCTCCCCCAGGGATATATCCAATGACTTAAAGAGGAAAATGAGCTAGGTAAAAGAAGGTATCTCAAACCTTCTCAAGGCCACCGATGCCGGGTTGGGGACCTAGTAACATTGCCATGTTCAGTCCCGGAACGCGTGCTGTGTGAACAAACGCCGTAATCAATGCCGTGTCGTAATGATGGCGCTGAAGCCGGGATCGTTCGCCAGCGTGAAACGGTACGTTATGCACTAGTTTATGATCGAATCAGAGAAAAAAATGCACAAGCGTAGTTAGAGAGAAATCGCAGCTCATAAGCAAACTATAGACGCTGCTGAGACATTACGTCACATCGATGTCACGTGTCTTTACGGGATTTTTACGGGTTGTGTTTTACTCTCTGATTCCGGAAAATCACTGGCAGTGTGAATGAACCACAGTCAAATGAACCCAGGTCAAATCCCAGGTCACTTTATCCATGTATTTTCCGGAATCTCTTTGTGAAAGGGGCTAAAGACTGCTTCAAGTTTAAAAGAAATGCAAAGTTCTGTCATTAAATGGTGCAGGCTGTTTGGTCCTTAACTCAATCTGCTTGCAATCACGTCATTCTCTATAGGGCACAGCTGATTGGTTCCTGCTGTATCATTAGCCAATGAGCTCACTGCTCAACCTTCAAATACTTGGTTAGCATTTACTGTAGCAGTTGCAGTGTGCTTTCAGAAACCCTCCATTTCCCCAGCTCCACCTGTATAGATTTTGCTGTGGGTAATTCATACAGCAGCAGCAGCATGTGTTACTTACTCACAGCAGTGTGTCGTGTGTGTAAGTCTTATACATGCTCTGCAGCAGCAGAAATAACCAACAGCAGTAAAGCAGGTCTAATCCTCCGAGACCAAACATAAAAACATTGTTATAGCCATTACCATGCCAAACACTGCGAGAGTTGTCATGACAGAAAAGTATTTATTTAAATATACAGAGATATATGTAACATTTAAATGTCTTTATTGTCGCTGTTGATCAATTTAATGTGCCCTTGCTGAATAAAACTATCCCTGAATACCTGTTGGAAATCAATTATGCCTTAAAATATTGCCCAGCTCACTGGGTTTTGGAACAGAGCCTCAATCTTTCATCTCCTCTGTCCTCCTTCATTTAGGAAATATGGGCCAGTGGCTTGTAGTGATTCCACAGAGTCGAGCAGCAAAGACAGGCGTCCACGGATCAGTGATCGCCCCTATAGCATCACATACAGGACACTGCATCAGTCTGACCAACACAGTTATTCAAGGATTTGTATGCTTAAAAGTACCATTGTTTACTCAAATAAAATGAGTATTTTCATGCCCCTATGTCATTCCAACCCCATATTATTCTGTTTTCTGTGAAAAGCAGCAGATGTTAGGCCGAGTGTCCAAGTTAATGGATGGTGATTTGCATCGTCAAGCTCCAAATGAGACAAAAAGTGCCTTAAAAGTAGTCCATAGGAGCCGTATATGATAGCGTTATACGAGGAGCAGACTGAATCTCCTCAACAATAAAACAATTGCTCAGCTCTTTCTCAGTTGCTAAGATGTACTGTATCAACCTTTTCCCCCCAGATGATTCTATTAAAATTCCTTTGAAAAAATAAAAATAGACACACAAAAGAGAATACAGCCGAGATATAGCTTAGAAAATTTGGTAGGATTTCATGATAAAGGCATTACTGTTGCTCAAAGAACTAGAATGCATGAACTGATCAAATGCATATATTCAAAGCATTGCAAGTTGCTTTAAATAAAAGCATCTGCCAAATGAACAAATGTAAATGTCTGAGTATGTATTGAAATCAGAGTTGACCAAGCACCGTTTGAGATTCTGTCTGAAACTCAGCAAACATGTGAGTTCACCAGAATCTCTTGCTCAGGAGATACATCCATTTAATGACATTGCTAGGAGAAACAATTAAGACTAATGAGATCTCATTTGCAATTCTTTCCTATAGGAAACCGCTTGTCAACTAGAAGGGCTGTGTTAGTTAACCAGCTCAACCAGCTCAACCAGTTCCAGCATGGAAACTCATAATCTTTTTGGCAGAGAGAAATAAGCCTTCAGTCTCTACAACAATCCTGTTTAGAGGCAGTTGCCCGACATAAGCTCTAAGCGGTAGACCAATCACAACAGACTGGGGCCGGCTGACCAATCAGAGCAGACTGTGCTTTTCGGAAGGCGAGTTTAAAAATAACCAAAGCTAAAACAGAGCGTTCAAGTTAAAGTGGTCATGACATGAGAAATCAAATTTGCCTTGCTCTTTTAAGATGTCTTTGTACCATTAAAACATCCTGTTTCATTTAAAACGTCCTCCTAATAACAAAGCATTTAATCAAGCTCCAAAAATGTATATCTCCATTTGGAGATTGTGGGATTTGTGATGTCACATGAGGAAACACATTTGCATATACCCACCTCCACAGCAAGATATCAACCAATAGTTATACATCATCACGTCGAGCGTCATGTCAAAACCAAACAGAAGCCATTATAATGACTGACGTTGTCTACACTGATACAGTATACAGATGTGTGTTCAGATTATAATGACTGACGCTGTCTACACTGATACAGTATACAGATGTGTTTTCAGATTATAATGACTGATGCTGTCTACACTGATACAGTATACAGATGTGTTTTCAGATTATAATGACTGATGCTGTCTACACTGATAAAGTATACAGATGTGTGTTCAGATTATAATGACTGACGCTGTCTACACTGTAGTGCCAGCAACAGCGCTTAAGTTTCCTTCTCAATTGTAGAGTAGTTGAACTGATGACGATTAAACTTAGCCGAGAAGTATGAGACTGGATGAGGTATTCCGTCAGCACCCTCCTGTAGAAGGACCGCTCCCGCTCCCACAGCACTGGCATCTACCTCCAAATGGAATGGAGAGAACACGTCCGGCGCAGACAACACCGGAGCACTGCACAAAAGAGACTTTGCAGACAAAAAGGCCTGTTGGCACTCATTAGTCCAATCAAAATCCACTTTAGGACTACATAATCGAGTTAAGGGAGCTACCACACTCGAAAAGTTCCTTCAAAAGCACAGGTAGTACCCTACCATTCCGGGAAATCTACGCAGCTCTCGCCTCGTAGTAGGTACTGGATATTCTAGTACAACAGACACCTTTCCCTCTAATGGACGTACATGACCGTTCCCTACCTGCTTTCCTAAGTATGTGACAGACACTTTAGCGAACTCGCACTTCTTCAGGTTCAAGGTTAAGGATGCAGCAGCTAAACAACGAAAAACTTCATACAGCGTTGACAGATGTTCAGCCCAGGTAGGCGAATAAATGACCACGTCATCCAAATAAACATTACAGTTGGTAACGTCGCCCAAAACCATGGACATCAGTCTTTGAAACGTTGCTGGAGCGTTTCGCAGGCCAAACGCCATATGCGTGTATTGAAGAAACGAATCTGGGGTTACAAATGCAGAAATCGCAGACGCGCGCTCAGTGAGAGGCACCTGCCAGTAACCTTTTAACAGATCTACCTTCGTGATGTATTTTGCCGCTCCAAGGGTATCAATACAATCATCAATACGAGGTAACGGGAAAGCGTCAGGTACAGTAACAGAGTTAACTTTCCTAAAATCAGTGCAAAAACGAGAAGATCCATCAGCTTTTGGCACTAAGATACATGGCGAGCTCCATGGGCTACCACTCGGAATAGCAAAACTATTTTGCAGTAGATACTTCACCTCAAGTTTCATAGTTTCTCTTTTACTCACCGGGCAACGATATGCATGCTGCTTGATGGGTAGTGCACTGCCGACATCAATGTCATGGTGAATGACAGAAGTACCAGGAGGAACATCACTAAAAAGAGTTGGAAAATTATCTAATAATTTTGTTATGTCCTTCCTCTGGTCGCTAGACAAATAAGACAGTTGAGAGGACAGTGTTAATAACACCTCAGAATTTCTCAAACAACCACCATTCAAGACTTAAATGGAAACTTTTAATCCATCATCCACATCATCGATAGGCAATGTATAAGTAAGCAACGACACTCGCTCGTGTGTCTCCACCACTGGTTTAGGAACTTTAACAATCTCGTCTTTTTGATCAGCACATAAATATGGCTTCAGCATATTGACGTGACATAGACGAGTTTTTCGCCTCCTTTCTGGAGTATGAATTACATAATCCGTGTCACCCCCCTAATTCTTCACAAGATAAGGACCGGAAAAACGTGCAGAAAAAGCAGTTGCAGGATTAGGAATTAATACTAAAACTTTTTCTCCTGGTAAAAAATTACGCACAACGGTCTTCTGATCATACCGATGTTTCATTTTCTCTTGCGCACGAGAAAGAGCTTCTTTTGCTACCTTACAAGCATCTCGCAGCCGTTCACGAGTGCTGGAAATATAATCAACAACGTTGACTTTCTTCGAAGAATCTACACAGAGAAATTCTTCCTTCAGCATTTTCAACGGACCCCGAACATTATGGCCGAACACCAACTCTGAAGGACTAAATCCAAGCGAATCCTGTCTCGCTTCACGCACCGCAAATAAGA
This sequence comes from Siphateles boraxobius, assembly GCF_051911475.1. Taxonomy (NCBI): domain Eukaryota; kingdom Metazoa; phylum Chordata; class Actinopteri; order Cypriniformes; family Leuciscidae; genus Siphateles; species Siphateles boraxobius. The sequence continues at coordinate 39,384 of NW_027508741.1, forward strand.
CTAAGGGAACTCCCTCATCCCACTCATTCCTGGTCTCAACACAGTACTTGCGCAGTGCAGATTTTAATGTCTGATGCCAGAGCTCTAAAGCTCCTTGAGATTGAGGATGGTAAGCACTTGACACTACATGAGAAACCTTGAGAGCTTTTAGCGAATTCTTAAACACGCAAGATAAAAAATTAGATCCTTGATCTGTTTGGACCGTTTTCGGTAGACCGAAGGTCGTGAAAAACTTCGTAAGAGCTTTTGTCACCGCTTTAGCAGTTATACCCCGTAACGGAATAGCTTCTGGAGGCGGAGCCCAGTACAAAAGAGAATCAGATCAGTCATAGGACACATACATCAACATTAAGGCTCAGGCCGTAACATGACTGACGTTATCTACACTGATACAGTATACAGATGTGTGTTCAGATTATAATGACTGACGCTGTTTACACTGATACAGTATAGAGATGTGTGTTCAGATTATAATGACTGACGCTGTCTACACTGATACAGTATACAGATGTGTGTTCATATTATAATGACTGATGCTGTCTACAGTGATACAGTATACAGATGTGTGATCAGATTATAATGACTGACGTTGTCTACACTGATACAGTATACAGATGTGTGTTCAGATTATAATGACTGATGCTGTCAACACTGATACAGTATACAGATGTGTGTTCAAACTATAATGACTGATGCTGATACACTGATAAAGTATACAGATGTGTGTTCAGATTATAATGACTGACGCTGTCTACACTTATACAGTATACAGATGTGTGTTCAGATTATAATGACTGATACAGTGATTCAGTATACAGATGTGTGTTCAGATTATAATGACTGATGCTGTCTACACTGATACAGTATACAGATGTGTGTTCAGATTATAATGACTGACGTTGTCTACACTGATACAGTATACAGATGTGTGTTCAAACTATAATGACTGATGCTGATACACTGATAAAGTATACAGATGTGTGTTCAGATTATAATGACTGACGCTGTCTACACTGATACAGTATACAGATGTGTGTTCAGATTATAATGACTGATGCTGATACAGTGATTCAGTATACAGATGTGTGTTCAGATTATAATGACTGATGCTGTCTACACTGATACAGTATACAGATGTGTGTTCAGATTATAATGACTGACGTTGTCTACACTGATACAGTATATAGATGTGTGTTCAGATTATAATGACTGACGCTGTCTACACTGATACAGTATACAGATGTGTGTTCAGATTATAATGACTGACGTTGTCTACACTGATACAGTATACAGATGTGTGTTCAGATTATAATGACTGATACTGATACACTGATACAGTATACAGATGTGTGTTCAGATTATAATGACTGATGCTGTCTACACTGATACAGTATACAGATGTGTGTTCAGATTATAATGACTGACGTTGTCTACACTGATACAGTATACAGATGTGTGTTCAGATTATAATGACTGACGTTGTCTACACTGATACAGTATACAGATGTGTGTTCAGATTATAATGACTGACGTTGTCTACACTGATACAGTATACAGATGTGTGTTCAGATTATAATGACTGACGTTGTCTACACTGATACAGTATACAGATGTGTGTTCAGATTATAATGACTGATGCTGTCTACACTGATACAGTATACAGATGTGTGTTCAGATTATAATGACTGATGTTGTCTACACTGATACAGTATACAGATGTGTGCTCAGATTATAATGACTGATGCTGATACACAGATATAGTATACAGATGTGTTTTCAGATTATAATGACTGATGCTGTCTACACTGATACAGTATACAGATATGAGTTCAGATTATAATGACAGACGTTATCTACACTGATACAGTATACAGATGTGTGTTCAGATTATAATGACTGACGCTGTCTACACTGATACAGTATACAGATGTGTATTCAGATTATAATGACTGACGTTATCTACACTGATACAGTATACAGATATGAGTTCAGATTATAATGACTGACGCTGTCTACACTGATACAGTATACAGATGTGTGTTCAGATTATAATGACTGACGTTGTCTACACTGATACAGTTTACAGATGTGTGTTCAGATTATAATGACTGACGTTGTCTACACAGATACAGTATACAGATGTGTGTTCAGATTATAATGACTGACGTTGTCTACACAGATACAGTATACAGATGTGTGTTCAGATTATAATGACTGACGTTGTCTACACTGATACAGTATACAGATGTGTGTTCAGATTATAATGACTGACGCTGTTTACACTGATACAGTATAGAGATGTGTGTTCAGATTATAATGACTGACGCTGTCTACACTGATACAGTATACAGATGTGTGTTCATATTATAATGACTGATGCTGTCTACAGTGATACAGTATACAGATGTGTGATCAGATTATAATGACTGACGTTGTCTACACTGATACAGTATACAGATGTGTGTTCAGATTATAATGACTGATGCTGTCAACACTGATACAGTATACAGATGTGTGTTCAAACTATAATGACTGATGCTGATACACTGATAAAGTATACAGATGTGTGTTCAGATTATAATGACTGACGCTGTCTACACTTATACAGTATACAGATGTGTGTTCAGATTATAATGACTGATACAGTGATTCAGTATACAGATGTGTGTTCAGATTATAATGACTGATGCTGTCTACACTGATACAGTATACAGATGTGTGTTCAGATTATAATGACTGACGTTGTCTACACTGATACAGTATACAGATGTGTGTTCAAACTATAATGACTGATGCTGATACACTGATAAAGTATACAGATGTGTGTTCAGATTATAATGACTGACGCTGTCTACACTGATACAGTATACAGATGTGTGTTCAGATTATAATGACTGATGCTGATACAGTGATTCAGTATACAGATGTGTGTTCAGATTATAATGACTGATGCTGTCTACACTGATACAGTATACAGATGTGTGTTCAGATTATAATGACTGACGTTGTCTACACTGATACAGTATATAGATGTGTGTTCAGATTATAATGACTGACGCTGTCTACACTGATACAGTATACAGATGTGTGTTCAGATTATAATGACTGACGTTGTCTACACTGATACAGTATACAGATGTGTGTTCAGATTATAATGACTGATACTGATACACTGATACAGTATACAGATGTGTGTTCAGATTATAATGACTGATGCTGTCTACACTGATACAGTATACAGATGTGTGTTCAGATTATAATGACTGACGTTGTCTACACTGATACAGTATACAGATGTGTGTTCAGATTATAATGACTGACGTTGTCTACACTGATACAGTATACAGATGTGTGTTCAGATTATAATGACTGACGTTGTCTACACTGATACAGTATACAGATGTGTGTTCAGATTATAATGACTGACGTTGTCTACACTGATACAGTATACAGATGTGTGTTCAGATTATAATGACTGATGCTGTCTACACTGATACAGTATACAGATGTGTGTTCAGATTATAATGACTGATGTTGTCTACACTGATACAGTATACAGATGTGTGCTCAGATTATAATGACTGATGCTGATACACAGATATAGTATACAGATGTGTTTTCAGATTATAATGACTGATGCTGTCTACACTGATACAGTATACAGATATGAGTTCAGATTATAATGACAGACGTTATCTACACTGATACAGTATACAGATGTGTGTTCAGATTATAATGACTGACGCTGTCTACACTGATACAGTATACAGATGTGTATTCAGATTATAATGACTGACGTTATCTACACTGATACAGTATACAGATATGAGTTCAGATTATAATGACTGACGCTGTCTACACTGATACAGTATACAGATGTGTGTTCAGATTATAATGACTGACGTTGTCTACACTGATACAGTTTACAGATGTGTGTTCAGATTATAATGACTGACGTTGTCTACACAGATACAGTATACAGATGTGTGTTCAGATTATAATGACTGACGTTGTCTACACAGATACAGTATACAGATGTGTGTTCAGATTATAATGACTGACGTTGTCTACACTGATACAGTATACAGATGTGTGTTCAGATTATAATGACTGATGCTGTCTACACTGATACAGTATACAGATGTGTGTTTAGATTATAATGACTGATGCTGTCTACACTGATACAGTATACAGATGTGTGTTTAGATTATAATGACTGATGCTGTCTACACGGATACAGTATACAGATGTGTGTTTAGATTATAATGACTGACGTTGTCTACACTGATACAGTATACAGATGTGTGTTCAGATTATAATGACTGATGCTGTCTACACTGATACAGTATACAGATGTGTGTTCAGATTATAATGACTGATGCTGTCTACACTGATACAGTATACAGACGTGTGTTCAGATTATAATGAGTGATGCTGTCTACACTGATACAGTATACAGATGTGTGTTCAGATTATAATGACTGATGCTGTCTACACTGATACAGTATACAGATGTGTGTTCAGATTATAATGACTGATGCTTTCTACACTGATACAGTATACAGATGTGTGTTTAGATTATAATGACTGATGCTGTCTACACGGATACAGTATACAGATGTGTGTTTAGATTATAATCACTGATGCTGTCTACACGGATACAGTATACAGATGTGTGTTCAGATTATAATGACTGATGCTGTCTACACTGATACAGTATACAGATGTGTGTTCAGATTATAATGACTGATGCTGTCTACACTGATACAGTATACAGATGTGTGTTTAGATTATAATGACTGATGCTGTCTACACTGATACAGTATACAGACGTGTGTTCCGATTATAATGACTGACGTTGTCTACACTGATACAGTATACAGATGTGTGTTCAGATTATAATCACTGATGCTGTCTACACTGATACAGTATACAGATGTGTGTTCAGATTATAATGACTGACGTTGTCTACACTGATACAGTATACAGATGTGTGTTCAGATTACAATGACTGATGCTGTCTACACTGATACAGTATACAGATGTGTGATCAGATTATAATGACTGATGCTGTCTACACTGATACAGTATACAGATGTGTGTTCAGATTATAATGACTGACGTTGTCTACACAGATACAGTATACAGATGTGTGTTCAGATTATAATGACTGATGCTGTCTACACAGATACAGTATACAGATGTGTGTTCAGATTATAATGACTGACGTTGTCTACACTGATACAGTATACAGATGTGTGCTCAGATTATAATGACTGATGCTGATACACAGATATAGTATACAGATGTGTTTTCAGATTATAATGACTGACGTTGTCTACACAGATACAGTATACAGATGTGTGTTCAGATTATAATGACTGATGCTGTCTACACAGATACAGTATACAGATGTGTGTTCAGATTATAATGACTGACGTTGTCTACACTGATACAGTATACAGATGTGTGCTCAGATTATAATGACTGACGTTGTCTACACGGATACAGTATACAGATGTGTCTTCAGATTATAATGACTGATGCTGTCTACACTGATACAGTATACAGATGTGTGTTCAGATTATAATCACTGATGCTGTCTACACTGACACAGTATACAGATGTGTCTTCAGATTATAATGACTGATGCTGTCTACACTGATACAGTATACAGACGTGTGTTCAGATTATAATGACTGATGCTGTCTACACAGATACAGTATACAGATGTGTGTTCAGATTATAATGACTGACGTTGTCTACACAGATACAGTATACAGATGTGTGTTCAGATTATAATGACTGACGTTGTCTACACGGATACAGTATACAGATGTGTGTTCAGATTATAATGACTGACGTTGTCTACACGGATACAGTATACAGATGTGTGTTCAGATTATAATGACTGACGTTGTCTACACGGATACAGTATACAGATGTGTCTTCAGATTATAATGACTGATGCTGTCTACACTGATACAGTATACAGATGTGTGTTCAGATTATAATCACTGATGCTGTCTACACTGACACAGTATACAGATGTGTGTTCAGATTATAATGACTGATGCTGTCTACACTGATACAGTATACAGATGTGTGTTCAGATTATAATGACTTACGTTGTCTACACTGATACAGTATACAGATGTGTGTTCAGATTATAATGACTGACGTTGTCTACACTGATACAGTATACAGATGTGTGTTCAGATTATAATGACTGATGCTGTCTACACTGATACAGTATACAGATGTGTGTTTAGATTATAATGACTGACGTTGTCTACACGGATACAGTATACAGATGTGTGCTCAGATTATAATGACTGATGCTGATACACAGATATAGTATACAGATGTGTTTTCAGATTATAATGACTGACGTTGTCTACACTGATACAGTATACAGATATGAGTTCAGATTATAATGACTGACGCTGTCTACACTGATACAGTATACAGATGTGTGTTCAGATTATAATGACTGACGTTGTCTACACAGATACAGTATACAGATGTGTGTTCAGATTATAATGACTGATGCTGTCTACACAGATACAGTATACAGATGTGTGTTCAGATTATAATGACTGACGTTGTCTACACAGATACAGTATACAGATGTGTGTTCAGATTATAATGACTGACGTTGTCTACACGGATACAGTATACAGATGTGTGTTCAGATTATAATGACTGACGTTGTCTACACTGATACAGTATACAGATGTGTGTTCAGATTATAATGACTGACGTTGTCTACACTGATACAGTATACAGATGTGTGTTCAGATTATAATGACTGACGTTGTCTACACTGATACAGTATACAGATGTTTGTTCAGATTATAATGACTGACGTTGTCTACACTGATACAGTATACAGATGTGTGTTCAGATTATAATGACTGACGTTGTCTACACTGATACAGTATACAGATGTGTGTTCAGATTATAATGACTGATGCTGTCTACACTGATACAGTATACAGATGTGTGTTCAGATTATAATGACTGACGCTGATACACTGATACAGTATACAGATGTGTGTTCAGATTATAATGACTGATGCTGATACACTGATACAGTATACAGATGTGTGTTCAGATTATAATGACTGACGTTGTCTACACTGATACAGTATACAGATGTGTGTTCAGATTATAATCACTGATGCTGATACACTGATAGAGTATACAGATGTGTGTTCAGATTATAATGGCTGATGCTGTCTACACTGATACAGTATACAGATGTGTCTTCAGATTATAATGACTGACGTTGTCTACACTGATACAGTATACAGATGTGTGCTCAGATTATAATGACTGATGCTGTCTACACTGATACAGTATATAGATGTGTGTTCAGATTATAATGACTGACGTTGTCTACACTGATACAGTATACAGATGTGTGTTCAGATTATAATCACTGATGCTGTCTACACTGATACAGTATACAGATGTGTGTTCAGATTATAATCACTGATGCTGATACACTGATACAGTATACAGATGTGTGCTCAGATTATAATGACTGACACTGTCTACACTGATAAAGTATACAGATGTGTGCTCAGATTATAATGACTGATGCTGTCTACACTGATACAGTATACAGATGTGTGTTTAGATTATAATGACTGATGCTGATACACTGATACAGTATACAGATGTGTGTTCAGATTATAATGACTGATGCTGTCTACACTGATACAGTATACAGATGTGTGTTCAGATTATAATCACTGATGCTGTCTACACTGATACAGTATACAGATGTGTGTTCAGATTATAATCACTGATGCTGTCTACACTGATACAGTATACAGATGTGTGTTCAGATTATAATGACTGACGTTGTCTACACTGATACAGTATACAGATGTGTGTTCAGATTATAATGACTGACGTTGTCTACACTGATACAGTATACAGATGTGTGTTTAGATTATAATCACTGATGCTGTCTACACTGATACAGTATACAGATGTGTGTTCAGATTATAATGACTGACACTGTCTACACTGATAAAGTATACAGATGTGTGCTCAGATTATAATGACTGACACTGTCTACACTGATACAGTATACAGATGTGTGTTCAGATTATAATGACTGATGCTGATACACTGATACAGTATACAGATGTGTGCTCAGATTATAATGACTGACACTGTCTACACTGATAAAGTATACAGATGTGTGCTCAGATTATAATGACTGATGCTGTCTACACTGATACAGTATATAGATGTGTGTTCAGATTATAATCACTGATGCTGTCTACACTGATACAGTATACAGATGTGTGTTCAGATTATAATGACTGACGTTGTCTACACTGATACAGTATACAGATGTGTGTTCAGATTATAATGACTGACGTTGTCTACACTGATACAGTATACAGATGTGTGTTCAGATTATAATGACTGACGTTGTCTACACTGATACAGTATACAGATGTGTGTTCAGATTATAATGACTGACGTTGTCTACACTGATACAGTATACAGAATTGTGTTCAGATTATAATGACTGACCTTGTCTACACTGATACAGTATACAGATGTGTGTTCAGATTATAATGACTGACGCTGATACACTGATACAGTATACAGATGTGTGTTCAGATTATAATGACTGACGCTGATACACTGATACAGTATACAGATGTGTGTTCAGATTATAATGACTGACTTTGTCTACACTGATACAGTATACAGATGTGTGTTCAGATTATAATGTCTGACGCTGATACACTGATACAGTATACAGATGTGTGATCAGATTATAATGACTGATGTTGTCTACACTGATACAGTATACAGATGTGTGTTCAGATTATAATGACTGACGCTGATACACTGATACAGTATACAGATGTGTGATCAGATTATAATGACTGATGTTGTCTACACTGATACAGTATACAGATGTGTGTTCAGATTATAATGACTGACGCTGATACACTGATACAGTATACAGATGTGTGTTCAGATTATAATGACTGACGCTGTCTACACTGATACAGTATACAGATGTGTGATCAGATTATAATGACTGACGTTGTCTACACTGATACAGTATACAGATGTGTGTTCAGATTATAATGACTGACGTTGTCTACACTGATACAGTATACAGATGTGTGTTCAGATTATAATGACTGACGTTGTCTACACTGATACAGTATACAGATGTGTGTTCAGATTATAATGACTGACGTTGTCTACACTGATACAGTATACAGATGTGTGTTCAGATTATAATGACTGACGTTGTCTACACTGATACAGTATACAGATGTGTGTTCAGATTATAATGACTGACGTTGTCTACACTGATACAGTATACAGATGTGTGTTCAGATTATAATGACTGACGTTGTCTACACTGATACAGTATACAGATGTGTGTTCAGATTATAATGACTGACTTTGTCTACACTGATACAGTATACAGATGTGTGTTCAGATTATAATGACTGACGCTGTCTACACTGATACAGTATACAGATGTGTGTTCAGATTATAATGACTGACGCTGATACACTGATACAGTATAGAGATGTGTGTTCAGATTATAATGACTGATGCTGATACACTGATACAGTATACAGATGTGTGTTCAGATTATAATGACTGACGTTGTCTACACTGATACAGTATACAGATGTGTGTTCAGATTATAATCACTGATGCTGATACACTGATAGAGTATACAGATGTGTGTTCAGATTATAATGGCTGATGCTGTCTACACTGATACAGTATACAGATGTGTCTTCAGATTATAATGACTGACGTTGTCTACACTGATACAGTATACAGATGTGTGCTCAGATTATAATGACTGATGCTTTCTACACTGATACAGTATATAGATGTGTGTTCAGATTATAATGACTGACGTTGTCTACACTGATACAGTATACAGATGTGTGTTCAGATTATAATCACTGATGCTGTCTACACTGATACAGTATACAGATGTGTGTTCAGATTATAATCACTGATGCTGATACACTGATACAGTATACAGATGTGTGCTCAGATTATAATGACTGACACTGTCTACACTGATAAAGTATACAGATGTGTGCTCAGATTATAATGACTGATGCTGTCTACACTGATACAGTATACAGATGTGTGTTTAGATTATAATGACTGATGCTGATACACTGATACAGTATACAGATGTGTGTTCAGATTATAATGACTGATGCTGTCTACACTGATACAGTATACAGATGTGTGTTCAGATTATAATCACTGATGCTGTCTACACTGATACAGTATACAGATGTGTGTTCAGATTATAATCACTGATGCTGTCTACACTGATACAGTATACAGATGTGTGTTCAGATTATAATGACTGACGTTGTCTACACTGATACAGTATACAGATGTGTGTTTAGATTATAATCACTGATGCTGTCTACACTGATACAGTATACAGATGTGTGTTCAGATTATAATGACTGACACTGTCTACACTGATAAAGTATACAGATGTGTGCTCAGATTATAATGACTGACACTGTCTACACTGATACAGTATACAGATGTGTGTTCAGATTATAATGACTGATGCTGATACACTGATACAGTATACAGATGTGTGCTCAGATTATAATGACTGACACTGTCTACACTGATAAAGTATACAGATGTGTGCTCAGATTATAATGACTGATGCTGTCTACACTGATACAGTATATAGATGTGTGTTCAGATTATAATCACTGATGCTGTCTACACTGATACAGTATACAGATGTGTGTTCAGATTATAATGACTGACGTTGTCTACACTGATACAGTATACAGATGTGTGTTCAGATTATAATGACTGACGTTGTCTACACTGATACAGTATACAGATGTGTGTTCAGATTATAATGACTGACGTTGTCTACACTGATACAGTATACAGATGTGTGTTCAGATTATAATGACTGACGTTGTCTACACTGATACAGTATACAGAATTGTGTTCAGATTATAATGACTGACCTTGTCTACACTGATACAGTATACAGATGTGTGTTCAGATTATAATGACTGACGCTGATACACTGATACAGTATACAGATGTGTGTTCAGATTATAATGACTGACGCTGATACACTGATACAGTATACAGATGTGTGTTCAGATTATAATGACTGACTTTGTCTACACTGATACAGTATACAGATGTGTGTTCAGATTATAATGTCTGACGCTGATACACTGATACAGTATACAGATGTGTGATCAGATTATAATGACTGATGTTGTCTACACTGATACAGTATACAGATGTGTGTTCAGATTATAATGACTGACGCTGATACACTGATACAGTATACAGATGTGTGATCAGATTATAATGACTGATGTTGTCTACACTGATACAGTATACAGATGTGTGTTCAGATTATAATGACTGACGCTGATACACTGATACAGTATACAGATGTGTGTTCAGATTATAATGACTGACGCTGTCTACACTGATACAGTATACAGATGTGTGATCAGATTATAATGACTGACGTTGTCTACACTGATACAGTATACAGATGTGTGTTCAGATTATAATGACTGACGTTGTCTACACTGATACAGTATACAGATGTGTGTTCAGATTATAATGACTGACGTTGTCTACACTGATACAGTATACAGATGTGTGTTCAGATTATAATGACTGACGTTGTCTACACTGATACAGTATACAGATGTGTGTTCAGATTATAATGACTGACGTTGTCTACACTGATACAGTATACAGATGTGTGTTCAGATTATAATGACTGACGTTGTCTACACTGATACAGTATACAGATGTGTGTTCAGATTATAATGACTGACTTTGTCTACACTGATACAGTATACAGATGTGTGTTCAGATTATAATGACTGACGCTGTCTACACTGATACAGTATACAGATGTGTGTTCAGATTATAATGACTGACGTTGTCTACACGGATACAGTATACAGATGTGTGTTCAGATTATAATGACTGACGTTGTCTACACGGATACAGTATACAGATGTGTCTTCAGATTATAATGACTGACGCTGTCTACACGGATACAGTATACAGATGTGTGTTCAGATTATAATGACTGACGTTGTCTACACGGATACAGTATACAGATGTGTGTTCAGATTATAATGACTGACGTTGTCTACACGGATACAGTATACAGATGTGTGTTCAGATTATAATGACTGACGTTGTCTACACGGATACAGTATACAGATGTGTGTTCAGATTATAATGACTGACGTTGTCTACACGGATACAGTATACAGATGTGTCTTCAGATTATAATGACTGACGCTGTCTACACGGATACAGTATACAGATGTGTCTTCAGATTATAATGACTGACGCTGTCTACACTGATACAGTATACAGATGTGTGTTCAGATTATAATGACTGATGCTGATACACTGATACAGTATACAGATGTGTGTTCAGATTATAATGACTGATGCTGATACACTGATACAGTATACAGATGTGTGTTCAGATTATAATGACTGATGCTGATACACTGATACAGTATACAGATGTGTGTTCAGACTATAATGACTGATGCTGTCTACACTGATACAGTATACAGATGTGTGTTCAGATTATAATGACTGATGCTGTCTACACTGATACAGTATACAGACGTGTGTTCAGATTATAATGACTGATGCTGTCTACACTGATACAGTATACAGATGTGTGTTCAGATTATAATGACTGACGTTGTCTACACTGATACAGTATACAGATGTGTGTTCAGATTATAATGACTGATGCTGATACACTGATACAGTATACAGATTTGTGTTCAGTTTCTGACAGACTTGAGTTTGTCAACAACAGGACAAATGGAAGAGTGAAAGAATGAGAACGTTCGCTTTGAGAAGTCCAGTTTGTTTGTGTTTCTGAATTACCATTTCCTATGCAATGATTTTATAACATTAAAAGTGAACCTCAAGAAAAACATTAAAATAATAATAAAAAATCCATGTCATAACCCCTTTAAATTATGCCATAAACAAAATGATGACTTAAATGAGCATAAAATGACCCCTTTGAATCCATTGCAGCACAGATTGCAGGCTGATCAGTATCTGCTGCCTATCTCTGCTCCTCCACACACACACACACACACACACACACACACACACACACACACACACACACACACACACACACACACACACACACACACACACACACCTACAGTTGAGATGTACGCAGTCACGCTCTGAAGGTCCAGTGGTCAGGTATGTTCTCAGGGTTAATGGTCCTTGTCCTCCTCTCCTGTCTCCATCCCTCCCTCCTGCGATCACATGACCTCTGACACACACATATCTGTCTCTCTCCTTCAGATTCTGATTGAAAAAGCTTTATTAGAGCGTTGAAAAGCTCTTCTGTTTCAAAGGCTATGAGCTGCCTGGATGTGAGTTGCCTACATAGACAGCTGCCTTTTAAGTGAAACACATCCTCAAGTGATTGATCTGAAATGCTCGACAGTTGATTCTGATGTATAAGCATAAAGATACAGCATACCCAAATATTGGGTACATTTTTATTAGAATGAAATAGACGAAATTCAAGCAGAACTAAGCTCATCATAATGAATGAATGGCTTCTATTGTTCCATTCTATGTTTGTATTTATGACAATGTATATAACATAATATACAGAATAACAATTTTTGGTTAGACTTAGTGCTTAAATGTGTAATTATACATTTTAAAACAGAGTAATATTAATTAACTACATGTACTTACTATAAGGGGTTAGGGTGGGATAAGGTTTGGTTTAGTTGCATGTAATTATGCATAATTCATAATTATTACTATAGTAACTATGTAACGTGTAACAAAGACACTGTAAAAAAAAGTGTTACCCAATTTTTGTGCAAGCAATAGTGTGTGTGTGTGTGTGTGTGTGTGTCATTCCTTATTTATGCGTTAATGTCAAATGTCTCAATGTCATCTTTAACGATTTTCAACAATGTCCCACCGTATGTTTTTACAATCACAAACATTTGCACTTTTTCCCTCTCTCACTCATTCCACATCCTCCATTATTTATCCCATTACCATCATCCCTTCTTTATTTCCTACCTCTCTGCGTTTCTCTCCATTTCTCCCTCACTCTCCCTCAAATCCCAAATGTGCTTTATTGGTGCAGCGTTCATTGTATCGCCAACACATTTCTCATGGTTCAGACGTGGCACTGCATTCAATTTTATATAGAATCTGTCATGCAGAAACATTACAGGACATAAATATTTATTCTTCTGCCCCACATCACTGCTGCCTCAAACTCCATCTGTTCCACACGCTTTCTTATTCCTCCCAGATCCTCTCCTCATCTCGCTCTTGCCTTATTTTTTTATGTTTCCTTTTATTTTTCTGAACTCATATTTTACATCTTCTCTGGCTATCTATCTCTCCCACCCATCTGGGCTGAGTTGCCACTGGAGAAAAGGACAGAAAAAACACTTCTGAGCGATTGATCCATGAAAATCAAAGAGCAAAATCACCTCCAAAGAAAAATAAAATCACTTTACAGCCTGCTGGACAACTACAGATAAAAAGCAGCATATTTTTAGCTGCTATAGACAGAAAAGTGAAATAAATAAGACATAATGAGCGAGATAAAACATGCAGCAAACAAAAAACCCATTCCTGGATGTTTTTGTTTCCACAGGATTTGTCACACTTTCTTCGATGGCTTCTTTGGTTCTTTATGCCTGATTGATGATAATTCTGTTCTTGCAAGATGGTGTTTCATTATTTGCTCTCTGGGAAACATGTATTGTATTTTCATTTGCAGTCATCACAATACCAGCGGACATGACATGCATTATGATGTGAACTAAACAGAAAGACAAACATCAAACTTTGGAAACCATAGATATAATTCAGCAGTGAATATTAATTATTAACTTTGCCAGAAAACCTTGATAGACCCTCCATTCATGCAATCTAATTAATATTCTTTATCCACACTTTTGCCATAAAAAAATTGCTGCCTTAACTTTTTAAGTACAATAAACTTAATAACATTAAACTGACTTTTAAAAATAGTTGAATCTCGTATAATTAACAAAAAGATGAAAATTGCTGAACTTGAGTTAAAGCAACGTAAAATATATATGTTGTCAACTTATTGATCATAACATTTGTTACAGTTGCAAATCAGGACTAATTCAGATTATATTTCAGTATGTACAGGTCCTTCTCAAAAAATTAGCATATTGTGATAAAGTTCATTATTTTCCATAATGTAATGATAAAAGTTAAACTTTCATATATTTTAGATTCATTGCACACCAACTGAAATATTTCAGGTCTTTTATTGTTTTAATACTGATGATTTTGGCATACAGCTCATGAAAACCCAAAATTCCTGTCTCAAAAAATTAGCATATCATGAAAAGGGTCTCTAAACAAGCTATTAACCTAATCATCTGAATCAACTAATTAACTCTAAACACCTGCAAAAGATTCTTGAGGCTTTTAAAAACTCCCAGCCTGTTTCATTACTCAAAACCGCAATCATGGGTAAGACTGCCGACCTGACTGCTGTCCAGAAGGCCATCATTGACACACTCAAGCAAGAGGGTAAGACAGAAAGAAATTTCTGAACAAATAGGCTGTTCCCAGAGTGCTGTATCAAGGCACCTCAGTGGGAAGTCTGTGGGAAGGAAAAAGTGTGGCAAAAAACGCTGCACAACGAGAAGAGGTGACCGGACCCTGAGGAAGATTGTGGAGAAGGACCGATTCCAGACCTTGGAGGACCTGCGGAAGCAGTGGACTGAGTCTGGAGTAGAAACATCCAGAGCCACCGTGCACAGGCGTGTGCAGGAAATGGGCTACAGGTGCCGCATTCCCCAGGTCAAGCCACTTTTGAACCAGAAACAGCGGCAGAAGCGCCTGACCTGGGCTACAGAGAAGCAGCACTGGACTGTTGCTCAGTTTTGCATGTCATTCGGAAATCAAGGTGCCAGAGTCTGGAGGAAGACTCGGGAGAAGGAAATGCCAAAATGCCTGAAGTACAGTGTCAAGTACCTACAGTCAGTGATGGTCTGGGGTGCCATGTCAACTGCTGCTGTTGGTCCACTGTGTTTTATCAAGGGCAGGGTCAATGCAGCTAGCTATCAGGAGATTTTGGAGCACTTCATGCTTCCATCTGCTGAAAAGCTTTATGGAGATGAAGATTTCATTTTTCAGCACGACCTGGCACCTGCTCACAGTGCCCAAACCACTGGTAAATGGTTTACTGACCATGGTATTACTGTGCTCAATTGGCCTGCCAACTCTCCTGACCTGAACCCCATAGAGAATCTGTGGGATATTGTGAAGAGAAAGTTGAGAAACGCAAGACCCAACACTCTGGATGAGCTTAAGGCTGCTATCGAAGCATCCTGGGCCTCCATAACACCTCAGCAGTGCCACAGGCTGATTGCCTCCATGCCACGCCGCATTGAAGCAGTCATTTCTGCAAACGGATTCCCGACCAAGTATTGACTATTGAGTGCATAACTGAACATAATTATTTGAAGGTTGACATTTTTTTTTGTATTAAAAACACTTCTTTTATTGGTCGGATGAAATATGCTAATTTTTTGAGACAGGAATTTTGGGTTTTCATGAGCTGTATGCCAAAATCATCAGTATTTAAACAATAAAAGACCTGAAATATTTCAGTTGGTGTGCAATGAATCTAAAATATATGAAAGTTTAATTTTTATCATTACATTATGGAAAATAATGAACTTTATCACAATATGCTAATTTTTTGAGAAGGACCTGTATATTTCAGATAATGCTTGCTTTGCCAACATTGCATATATAATTATAATATTATTGAATATTTAAAAATATATAATTTATTATTTTATAAGAATTATATAAAATAATTAACACAAATTTTATATTTTATTTTATTGGCACAAACCTTTTGTTTATACATGAATTTCTGTAAAAATGTCCTATTTGCATCTTCAAGACACGGATCTGGAGTCTGTATTCATTTCCGAGACCAAATGTGAACAATTTAATGTCAAATTACAAACTGTGTAAACAATCATTCTTTTCACTTCAGCACGTGTGATATTTGACAAACTTTATATTTATACTACATAGTATAGTTATATAGCTAGATGTATGCAGATTTACCATTGCACATTTTCTGATTTGTACTAAACACTCTCTTCTATTCATTTTGCCGTTGCTGGTGTAACAGTTTTGTACATGCATCAAACATACGTTTTATTCTTTCCCTACAGGGGCAAAAATTTACCTTCACCTATTTGGAATATTATCCGGCCTAAAACTATAGAAAATTATAGTCTACAGTGGTGTTTGAGAACATTTCCCTGGTTACAGCCGTTCCCAAAAGAGTTCAACACGGCCTCCAGACTCAATGCAAAATCCAAATAAGCGAGCGTTTGCCAACCCTCCCTCTGCCTGATGTTTTCCACGCACAACGTGACATAATGCTGATGTTTTCCACACACAACGTGACATAATGCTGATTATGTAAATGGTGGCACGGACCACCAGGCACTTGTGTAATTTCTGAAAGTAAATAATCTTTTCCTCCTTTAAGACAGAACTTAAAATGTTTGGATGTGACAGGCCTGCAATTTATGAGGGCGAAATGCTTGGCGGAAAATGGATGTTTGTGTACGTGCGTATGTGCACGAAAGAGCTCATTTACATTGGCGTAGCAGTGCGAGCGTGTAACAGTATGTCGGTTGCTCATTTGTGAAAGCTGGTGTTTAGCTAATGTTCTCTGGTTTGTTTGTAGTGTGCATATGATTACATCTCCATGCAAATGATCCTGTCTCATCATTGGTATTGGCTTGTGAGCGTATCTGTCTTGTTAAGGCAACGGTACCTTCATCAATGCCTCACCTGTAGTGTCTCCTACATGCTTTCAGTAATTAAAGCGTTTGATCCGCTTCTTCCCCGCAGACACACACATCACATCAGTGAGAGAACTGGCTCACACACGGGAGACTTAAGATAAAGAAAGAGAGCAGAAGGAGGGAGGGAACAAGAGGTCAAGGATTGGATGGTTAGCATTGCCTTGTTAGCCCCTGCTGGCCGATACTGTAACTGCACTATCTGGCAGCTTAAACCACACAAAAACTGCATAGTAGTATATGCACACTATTGTTGCATTACCAATTATACATTTTTTATGTTCTAGAAAGAGGCCTCTAAAAACTGCTCACCAAGGCTGCATTTATTTGGTCAAATTGCAGTAAAAACAGAATAATTGTGAAATAGTGTTACAGTTAAAAATAACTGTTTTCTATGTGAAGATATAAAGTGTAATTTATTCCTATGATCAAAGCTGAATATTCAGAATCATTACTCCAGGCTTCAGTGTCACAAATCATTCTAATATTATTTGCTGCTCTATTATTTACATTTCTGATTATTATTGATGATGAAAACAGTTGTGGTTCTCCATATTTTTGAGAAAACTGTGATAATGTTTTTCACCGGATCCTTTGATGAATGAAAAAGAACAGAAAGAGAAATATCAATTTGAAATATAAAATATTTTGTATCATTATAAATGTCTTTACTGTCACTATATATATATATATATATATATATATATATCCATAAACTATATACACACACATACACGCATAACAAATATATTTATATTTATATATATATATATATATATATATATATATATATATATATATATATATATATATATATATATATATATATATATATATATTCGTTAGGGACAAATATTGACGTATGCAATTAATTTGCAACTAATTCAATTAATATTTCTTGTTAGTTGACCTTCAACGTTAAAAGTATTAATTGGACTATACTGGATGTTCTGTGTTTGTTATTTGTTGTGGCATTCAAGCAAGGATGATACAATCAAGGTCAAGGTCAACTTTGTCAATTTCTTCACATGTACCAGACAAACAATGAAATCAAAATAGCATTTCTAACTAATCAACCCACGGTGAAAAAATCATAGAAAAAATTAATAAAAACACAATTTTTAAAAACAGAAACAAAATACTTACAAAATACTTAAATACCGATAAAGCAAAGAGAAACTTCTTGTGTTCTGTAAAAATAGTCCAACATTACTATATACAAAATTTTGCAGCAAACCCAGGTTTGGCAGTGCAGAATGTACGATGATATAATGGTTCAGATAAAAAGGGAGATCAGGGACGGAGGGTGTGGAAGAAAGTGCAGAGAGTTCAGCTTCCTGACAGCCTGGTGAATAAAACTGTTCATGAGTCTGGTGGAACGAGCACGAAGGCTCCGATATCGCCTCCCAGAGGGCAGGAGGCTGAAAAGAAGGTGGCTGGTGTCGCCCACAATCATGGTTGCTTTGCGGGAGAGGTGGAGGTTGTACATGTCCTGCAGGGAAGGGAGGGAGGCACAAGTGATCCTTTCAGCTGTATTCATTATGCGCTGCAGTGAGTTCCTATTGTAGTCAGTGCTGCTTATGGCCCCACACAGTGATACAAGCATAGACAGTAATAGAAATGGACACAGCAACCCCATTGATTTCAACGGAGAAAACTGAAGCCCGATTAGAGTACTCACTCCCTTATGGCTGAGCGACTGCGCAGGCTCAAACTGAGCTTGACGGGAGTCTGACAGTTGTAAATCTTCTAGTAGCTGTGCCAAGACAAATCTGAATCACCTAATTCCTCAAAAACGCTGCTGAAATATTTTGTCCCGTTGCTTTTATGGACTCTCGATCTATGGGCTTCTCCCTTGACTTTATGCCTCTATGTCCCCCCGATTGCCTCATAGACAGTAAAAGATTGCCTGCGAGCTTCTGCTCCTGTCTATACGCTAATTTCTCTATTGTGCGACAGAGAGTCACGTGGTTATGACGCAATCGTTAGCTTATTTTTACAAAAAAACGGCTTCTACGGGGCCATAAAGTAAGATATAAAGCCTTTTATTCATTGTCGTGTTTCTTTAGAAATAAATAATAGACAAATGAAGTCTTTGGACGCCTCAGATGTAAAGTTATTTGCTGTCAGAGTGACGCCTAAATGAATGGGAGTCAATGGAATGCTAACAGCAGGTGAAGTTCTGCTACAATGGCGGCTCCCGGGAAGGCTTCAGTTTCCGGCTGATGGATTACCACCTTGGATACAACTAGTTAGGATACTCTCAATGGTGCCTCGGTAGAATATGCACATGATGGGTGGGTGGTATATAACTTTGTGAGTTGTGTAGACCAGCTCCAAGATATTATCCCCTCTTGTTGGGAAGTCATCATGCTGGTGCAGTTTGGGACAAAGAGTCTTAAGATCAGCGTGATTGAAATCTCCTGCGAGAATGATGAATCCATTAGGGTGGGCTGTTTGTTGTTCACTGATGGCCTAGTACAGTTCACTGAGTGCCATTTTTCTGTCGCTGTTATTGGGGGTGGGGGTGAGCGACTAAAAGAATTGCCGTGAATTCCCTCGGCAGATAGAACGGACGGCACTTTATGATCATAAACTCTGCCAGTAATGAACAGTGTTTACAGCGTCCCGACACCAGGCATCACGGATGTAAACACAGACCCCTCCACCACGAGTTTTTCCCCCATTTACGAGGGCTCTGTCCGCTCGGTAGCATGTTAGCTGCTCCAGTTGCACAGCGGAGTCGGGATGTTATCATTTAGCCATGTTTCAGTGAAAAGAAGCACACATCAGTTCCTCCAACTCGCAGCGCCAATCTCAGCAGTCGAATGTGATCCATTTTATTGTCCAGGAATCGCACGTTAGCCATGAGAATGAATAGTATGGCTGGGCGAGTTGGATTAGCCTTTAGCCTAGCTTGGATGCCTCCGCGCTTGCCCCTCTTCTGCATCCTTTCGCACCGCTTGCAGCGCCTCCTTTCCCAGGTAGGAGTAACAGTCGAGTCAGGTTCGGTCTCAGGCCAGCAGAGTACTCCTAGGTTCTTGATTATCTCTCCTTGTACGATATCCAAAGTGTTGTTTTCCTTAGTCCTGCCGATGTCTAACAGAACTTGGCGACTGTACTTGTGTACCGATGTAGACAGATGAGACGAACATGAAAAATTCAAGCAATTATGAGAACAAAACACCGCATGGTCGGGACAGCGAGGGGCTGCTGCATCTGCACGCGCCGCCATCTTCATGCTCCTGTATCATACAATACAAATAAATGTTATCTATTATCTGTATATTGCTTTGAGGTGTCCATCTTTCTCTCTCATCATGTTCAATTCACACAGCAAGCTCACACTTCAGGTCAAACCATTTAATTTTGCCTCTGTGCAGAAAAGACTGTTGTTCTAGTCACAGTAGTTTAGTGTCAGTTTGGTTCAATTATTTCTCTTAAAAATGATTTTCTGCAGGGTGTTTATGCAGCATCAAGGACAATCAGGACAAACCCTGACAAAATTAGCCATCCAAGATTAAATGAAGTGTCTTCTTTCCACAGAAGAGTCCAGATTTCCTCAGGATTCAAGCCTCTTGGCTGGCTGACCTTGTGTGGCAGTGGATCAGAGACAGACAGTGTGTGTGTGTGTGTGTGTGTGTGTGTGTGTGTGTGTGTGTGTGTGTGTGTGTGTGTGTGTGTGTGTGTGTGTGTGTGTGTGTGTGTGTGTGTGTGTGGCTTCATCCATCTTTCAAACAGCTGCCAGCTTTTCTAAACAGGCCGAGGAAACGATCCCTCACCAGGGAGCTTCCCAGAGCGCCCGTAATCGCTCAAATTACCTGAGATCTCTGGACCATGGCTGGACCTTATAGCGAGAGCAACCCGCAGGTAAACACTTCTGTGCATTTAGGAATCTAAAGGAACTCAATTGTGATTCACTGTGCTTTAGTCATTTTCAGGAAGAACGTTTGGATGATAAACTGCTTTCACGGCCCTTTCAACTCTAGGTCTGACATTATAACTTTTTTTGTTCAAATCTGAAATTGTGATCAATTCTTTCATCGTGGCCCTGAAAATGACTCACTTATTAAAGATAATGAGATTTTTTTTAAGAATAAAAATTAATACTTTTTTTCAGCAAGGACACGTTAATCGAAAGTGAGAGGAAAGACATTTATGTTAAAAAATATTTCTATATCAAATAAATGCTGTTCTTTTTACATTAAAGAATTTAATTAAAGAATCCTGAAAAATATATATTTTTAACATTGATAATCAGAAACGTTTCTTGAGCAGCAAATCAGCATATTAGACTGATTTCTGAAGGATCAGTGTGACTGAAAACTGGAGTAATGATGCTGAAAATTCAGATTTGATCACAGGAATTAATGACATTATAAAATATATTCAAACAGCTATTTGAAATTGAATATTTCTGTTTTTACTGCACTTTTGATCAAATGCAGCCTTGGTGAGGAGACTCTTTGAAAAACATTAAAAAGTATGTGTGTGTGTGGTGCGTGATTTTTTTTCCCAAACCACTTCAGCGGAAATCCCGCCCTGCAGCCGATTTCATTGGTTTAGGTTAGAGTGACGGGTAGGTTTAGGGATCAGTGTTTGGTGTAGGCAATCAGTACAGTGATTGACATGACCAATGAAAACTTTAGAATCGGCTGCAGGGCGGGATTTCCGCTGAAGTGGTTTGGGAAAAAAAATCACGCGTGTGTGGTAAACAAACACTAAATACATAATATAGGCCTACAAATTAAAGGGGTGGTTTACTGCTTTTTTTCTTTGCATGACTGTGTTTATGGGGTGTAATATATCATGTCTTTGTGGGGTTTTTTTTAAAGCCTTATTTTTCGTAAATTTCACCTCTGTTGTAAGCCGCTTTCTCCTCTGTCTTTTGAACGACCGGTTGACTTCCTGATTCTATGAAACCAGTCCCTTAGAAACAAGCAATGGGCTCAGATTGGTTAGTTGGGCCGCTGTGTTGCAATTGGCTAAACTGCGTAGGAAACTTCACGCCCATTATCTTTACGGGCGAAAGCTGCATGTGCTCCGGTCAAATGTAAATAATGGTGTCAATACTGCCGTATCAGCTTGAGCCAGAATCAGACCCAGAAGCGGCAATGAAGAGAGTCAAGCAGAACCTCCCCAAACACGGCTCTTACAAAACGTTTCTGAATGGTAAGATTTATTTTTGTATGTTTCTGAATGATTCATTTTTGAATCATTATTATTATTCTATTCTACTATTTTTATATAAGAATTTCGATACGCTGTTACTTGAAAATGTTACTCTTGCTTGTTAGCTTTTGAGATACGGTTTTCTCCTGATTAAATGTTTAATATAACTGAGTAAATGACAGAGTAATACCGTTTTTTAAAGTCATTGTTTTGTCGATATAATGAACAACCGTTTATCTATTCACAAAACTTAGTTTACTCGGTGTATCGTTTTCTTTAGGTGTACATGTGGCAACTGTGTTAAAATGCCAACAGAACGTGAAAACATCTGATAACAGCAGCTGAAGTTTGCTGTTGCGATTACATATAATTTTTGAAGTTTATACACGTTTGCCTTATACACACAAAATAGCAAAGAACTAACTAGCTAAAAAAAACAGCGTTGACATTGGTTTATGTTCTTGATCAAATCGAAAAATTACGTCATAAAGTACACATGGAAAATACATTTACAAAATTAGTACATAATTACAAATTCAGGTCCAAAATGTTTGTACGCGTTTGTCATAGACACACGAAATAGCATAACTAAGTGGCTCCTAAAGCCAGCTCTGCCATTTGTTTACATCCTTGATAAAAATTAAAGCATTACGTCTAAAATTATACATGCAAATACATTTAAAATGATTAAGTCTTACTTACAGGTTGTGGCCCAACAACTGCTGCCTCTGGTTTTAAAGTTGGAACTGCTTCATGCTTTAGTAACAGTTTCTTGTCGAATCCGTCATTGAATTTGGTGGAGATTCTGGAAGCTGTCTTCGGTAAAATGCGCAGCACAGAGAGCTAAATTACGATTGTAATTTTCAGGAACATAATCAAACATAAATTGTAGCCATTGTTGACGAACTACAGCGTCCGTAGGAAGCCCGAACACAGAAGACCTGACAGCGGGGTGAAAATAACACACTTTCGACGGCATGGCTACTGCTCTCCACTATAACTCTTCCTCTTCGACAAAGCCGCAGAAATATGGCCACGCCCCCTTTTTTGCATATTCCGGAGGGAGGGTTGATGTAAATGTATGGGTTAGTTACGTATAAAACCCGGGAGTATCTCGCTGGAGTCCCATTCGAGTCGTTTTTGTAGGCATTAAACTTCCTGATTTTTAAAAGACGATATCTCTGCTTACGTTGAACTTTCAGCGCAGCAGCTTTGCAGATACTGTTCATGCACCAACAGCAACATTACACACTATTTAAAATGAAAAAAGTGAAATCGCAATCAACCACCCCTTCAAAATTATATTATTAAATATTAATATCCATAGGAGTAGGAAACAGTTTCAAATTGTAATCATATTTCACAATAATTTGTGTTTGTACTGTATTTTTGATCAAATAAATGCAGCACAAGACATTTTTAAAAATGTTACTGGTACTGGGCATTTATAAAGAATCCATTTTAAAGTTCAAATGAATCTAAATGGAACTTTATGTAATTCAAATTTAAGTTTAGGTTGTAATGAAACACTTAAAAAAAGGCGTGTTCTGATCGTCATGGCAACAGTTTTGATGTCGTTTTTTTTATTTTACCACAGTGTTCTGATTATGTAATGGACTCAGTAATGGTAAAAAGGGTATACAGAGAAATGCAGACTATAAGTATTCTCAGGTCAAAGACCATGTAAACTTACACAGGGTGCTTAACACAGTAGAACTAACAGTCATATGATTAGCTTAGATCATTTTTAAACTAATCACAGTGGAGAGTAAGACGACTTGAGAGATATTGATTTTTACTCAACTGTAAGATTTAAATGTAAATGTATCTTTTGTTCAGGAGACTCACTTGGTTGTTTTGACCGGTGATCTCCCGGCTGTGAATAAAACTTGATTTCTACAAAGAGCAACTTGGGAGTCATGTCCTGTGCTGACATAAGCTGAGGAATAGAAGTACTAAATATTCTACACTCAAAAGACCACCGCAGAGACAGTGATCGTGCTGGAAGACTATAGATCTGCCCTGACTCTGAGTTAGTATTAATGATCGTGTCTCAGACCAGCGTACACCTGAGGAGGACGGTGAGAGTACATACAGTCAAACCAAAAGGTATTCAGCACCAGATATCATTTTTGATAGTATTCAGGGAATTACCTTGAGATACTGTAGTAGATTATTTTATTATATTTTAGTTTATAGTTTATTAATTATTAGATTATTATATTTCAACTGTGCTATTTTTTTTCTATTAATGTTTGTGTTTTGTTGTTTGGTTTGTTGATGTATTGTTAATTTGTATTTTGTTGTGTTTTTGAAATGTAGTGTGGTGGTATATTCATCTCAAGGTGTTAATCCTAATAATAAATGAATTTGTAACAAACGAATATGAACTGAAAGTTGTTTGAATTGTCCGTGGTGAAGAAGTCAGATTTAGTAGGTTGTATTCTTATTGAGGATTTCCACGACAGTTAGTGACAAAATGCAGATGTTAACACAACTGTCCATCATGCAAATCATTCCCGTATTTTTACAAAATATAACCAGTTCTCTAATTCCTATCCCTATCCGTGCACGCCGGCCCAGTCACCTCGTGAATTTACACATTATCCGCATTACGAGACCTCAGTGCTTTTATTTACTTCATTCCCTCAGTGCTTTTTATTCACTCGGCTGTTACACACTCGGCACGCTGTTATCAATTTCTGGATATGATCCATTTCTTCGGCCTACTCTCTTCTGTCTGAAGCCCTCATCTGTGGCCTATTGAATCTCTCCTTTTGCGTGTTCCCATAATTTCCTCATCTTTTTTATTCCCCGGCACTTGTCTCTTCTTCCTCCATCTTCGTTATACACCTCTATGAGGCGGAAAAAAAAGAGCAATGATAAGACGTTGCTCTCTGAGGCTGTTTGGTCCTACAGTATGTGGTAATCAGTTTGCAAATCATTGCAGTGTGAGAGGAAAGTGCTAGCAAGCTGTTTGGATCACTCAGCTTTAATCTAAGAGACGTCTGGAGCGCTTTGGGCCGTAAAGAGTGGATCCGTGTTTCTTTAAAAGCCATAGAGAGAGAGAAAGACATGTTTCTCTGAAAATGAAGCACCTCATAAAACCTTCCTGAGCCTGAATGATGACAGAACACAAAACACTCTCTTTATGGCCACTCCAGTGTTGTGCCCTGCATTGTGTTGAAGAAGAGAGTAGTGTTCGTATGTGACTGACATCACAGAGGATCAGACGCCGGGAAGAGCAGGACGAACACGGAGAACAAGCTTTTGGACAATTGTTGGCTTTATGTAGGCTAATACACTTTTTTCTATTTGAGAGCCAGCTAATGTTTTGTTTACTCCAGTTATTATATATATAATATAATAACGAATAAGGAATACCAACAATCCTTTATTATATGCTAAAAAAAGATTTTATTAGCATATTTGGCTTGCTTAGTTGAGGACACTTAAAGGGGTGGTTGATCATGATTTCACTTATCTAACTTTAGTTAGTGTTTATTGTTGCTGTTTGAGCATAAACATCTACACATTTATAATGCTCAAAGTTCAAAGGAAAGGACTATATTTGCTTTTAAAGAAATCGTTTTTTAAGGACTACAACAAACGGCTGGTAGGGACTACACGACATTCCTCCTGGGTTAGTGACATCACCAACCCTAAAATTTACATAAGCCCCGCCCCCGGGAACACGCAGTCCGTGTTGAGAAGAGGTAGAGTTGTTGTTGTAGAAGACATTTGAGAGTCTGTTCAAGCTGTCGCATCTGTCTTTTCACATGCAATACAGAATGTAACACAAATGCAATAGCATGTCACTCTGTATGCATCTTACAACAGTTCCCACACGAGCGATTTTAATGATTATCATAGAATTCGCTACTAAAAGACTTGAAGAAAGTTAACTCCATGTTATGATGTTTTCATTTAAAACAGCTACAGATATGAAGAATAAAATATAGTATATCAAATATTCTGCACAAGTTATACATATACTTTTATAAAAAAAACTTTGGTCCACAGAAAAAACTAACAGCAAATGGTTTTGGAATGACTCAAGTTTCCATTTTTGGTGAATTATTGCTTTAAGTGCAATAATGCCTCACATCTTGCTAATCACTTTCGAGGCTAAAAATCGCCCACTCGCCGCCTTGAACATTACAGCAATATGGTCATGATGCATCCAAGTCTGATTTCAGGAATAGGCCTTAGTTTAATTAGGACATTTAAGTAGCTTTTATAAACATGCCTTATAAAAAAAAAATTACTGGTGTGAATCTTGAGACAAAACAATAACACTGACATATTGTAAGATATGCTTTCAGTTAAAACCACTCAAACATGGGTTTTAGTCTGCGACTAATTTAAGCCTTGTCTGTGAAACCAGAGGATAGAATAATAATAAAATATATCAAATATTGTGTACAAGTTATTCATATTCTTATTAATCTTTTTGGTCCACAGAAAAAAACTAACAGCAAATGGTTTTGGAATGACTCAAGTTTTCATTTTGGTGAATTATTACTTTAAGTAATGCCTCACATCTTGCTAATCACTTTCGAGGCTAAAAATGTTGCCTACTCGCCGCCTTGAACATTACAGCAATATGGGCATGATGCATCCAAGTCTGATTTCAGGCTCCATCTGCGTTTAGCTCTGCTGGACTGAACACAGACGCCGCGAGCGCTTGGAGGGAAAGTCTTTCATGGGATCAGAGACACCCCACATCTGTGACACGTCCACGACTGCAGATGGTGGAGACGTGGAGATGATCTGCAGTGGATGATGAAGTGAGCAGGGCAGGTGGAGGGGGTTGCTTGCTCACCTATAAAAACCGCAGTCCTCTCGGGAGCTGAGTCAGCGTGTGTTCAGCAGAGCCGCATGCGTAATTCCACCAAAGACCCATTTGTTTAGGTGTCTCTGCATCCCTGTGTGGAAATAACTCAAAGAAGCTTCAGTGGGGCGTGGATGTCCAAAAAAACACATTGGAACGGATGGCTTGCGCTCATTCGAGGCACAATCAGCAAACCAGTGTTGGAAACTGGAGTGAGAATGCCAAAAACATTCCAGTTCAATCCCTGAATTTGATTTGAAGTGTCCAACAGATGCAGAATTGGGATTCAAATGTATGCACGCAACTGCAATTCGTTCAAAACGCTGTGCTGTTTTTTAAAAATAGGCCTATAGAATTTTAAAGTATGAATTGCCCATTATTATGTTCATACACAGCATATGGGAACAACTTTATAATATAGTATATTGAATACACAACGTGTAAGTGGGTTCTTATTGTTTTTGAAAGAAGTCTTCCACAAAAATATTAAAGTGTTTAAAATTGATAATAATCAGGATTGTTTCTTGAGCAGCAAATCGGCATATTAAAATGATTTCTGAAAGATCATGTGACACTGAAGACTGGAGTAATGATGCTGAAAATTCAGTTTTGATCACAGGAATAATATTACATTTTACAATATATTCACATTCTGGATATATATATATATATATATATATATATATATATATATACACACACACACACACACACACACACACACACACACACACACTAATATACTAATTAATATTATTATATTACTAATAATATATATATATATATATATATATATATATATATATATATATATACACACACACAATTTTATAAATATGTAAATTTAAAAAATAATTAGATATTTAGTTATTTTAATATTAATATTAATATTATTAATATTATTATTATAGTAATTTTGCATTTTATTTAAATTGTTTAACATTTATTTATTATATGTAAAAATTCTCTCAAATAAATAACTCATAACTCATTTATGGACCGTTCTGGAAGAACAATGCAAACTCTTAAAAAAGGAATTAGGCAACTATTATTTATGATTTGTCACCTAAATGAAATGTCTCAGCTGTGTGACTTGAATTTCATTGCAGGGTAATTGAATAAATTCCTCTTCCTGTCACTCCAATTCAAAATCCTATGGGACGTGACCAATTCAACTCACGAATGAAAAGGTGGACAATTCTTAAATTGTGAATTTCGCCCTGCCCTGCAGCAAACGCACACACACACACACACACACACACACACACACACACACACACACACACACACACACACACACACACACACACACACACACACACACACTTTGGCAAAATCCTCCAATGGCCAGTGGCGTGTGGAGTCATCATGTTTGCAGGGAAGAAGGCCACGATCCCCTTGCACGAGTCCCTCGGAGCGCAGGACTGGATATGTTAATGTGTTTCTGTCATTAAGCTGCTGCTTTGAAGATGCTCTAAACCTCGAGTGATCAGACGAGTGTTGCGTAAGCCGGCACGGGGAGCAGTTTACAGATGATCACGCAGGAAGGAGCGAATACAAAAGCGCAGACAGAAACTGTAATTAGGACAGCTCCCCTGTTGTTGGTATAGAGGTGCATGAGTGTTACTCCTTTGTTTCATTTCACACTGCACATCACAATCACAATCACTGTTTTTATGTGCACAGATTTTGATTGATTTGAATGAAATGTAATGTGTCTGCAGATTCCAGATATACAGTTCATATGCACCCTAAAGTTAAACCAAGAGGTCAAAGTTTTACTGGTTAGTTCGCCGCTGCTGGTAGATGCTGTAACTGCAGTTAAAATGCTTGATAGCCTTTCATTAAATAGCTGGGTATTTTGATCTGCCAGCAACACGTAAATCACAAATATTTGATGATATTAAATTAGATGTTTTACCAGTGCCATTTTGGGCTCTTAAAAGCATGAAATGGTCTTATACTCTCAGGTTATAATATAAAAAATATATTTTATATTTATTCAAATATTTTAATAAATAGGCCTATATTTACAATTATTTAATTAATTATAGAATGTAATAATATATAAAAAGACAAGAAAAGGATGGATGCATTTGCTTGTTTACATTTTGTTTGTTCTTTAAAATGTTGGGTTGTGGAGGCAGTTTAGGGGACAATGATCCTTTGTAATAAAAGAAATGCACATTGTTCACACAAACTAAAATAAGGTTCTCATGAAGCTGCAAAGTTATAACATATAGTCAAGGAACAAACACAAAATGTAACATAAAAAAAGTAATTCAAAGTTTAAAGCTATTACAAAGAATCATTTAAAATTATAGACTTTTTCCTTAAAAATCTTCCCAGGAACAGAAAAGTTCCCATAATTGAAGAATCGAGCATCCACTGCTTCACTTCTGATTATATATTCAATGGAATTTGTCCTGAATTCAATCTCTCCTGTCCCTCGGGAGCACGTCTACAATCATCTAGTCCTGTTTTTCCATCTTTTGCACATTCAGAACAGCATCTTGGTCGAGACAAATGAATAGACAATTTTTTTGCTCTCTTGTACTGGAATAAAAGAGGCATGCACCGATAGACAGCTGGACGAGAGAGAGAGAGAGGAGGAGGAGGAAGAATATACGAGCTGTTGTTTTAGTGTTTTTGCTTCTCTTTGAGTTATTTGTGCAGGAGCTGCTGCACACGTTTGCCTGATGAAGTGATGTAGTCAGCAAGAACAAAAGAAACTAATATTAGACCATTCTGTGTCACTTTAAATTCACCTGCATCGGTGTGAGCATATGGAACGTCAACTGGACTCACCATTGTCGTTCTAAATCTCTAGCATTTTCTTTCTTCCTTGCAACACAAAAGCAGAATCTCCCAGTTGCTCTTTTCCATGTAATGCAAGCAGTCAGTGATCGCAGACTGTTAAAAAGCACATCTTGACACTTGTGTTGACCCCAATAGGTCATGAAACCTGTCCTCCAGCATTCATATTCATCATCATGGCAGCTGTTTGATTGGCACATGTGAAGTATGTAACCTGGATGCTGCCATCTTTGCTTGGAGTTTCTGAGCCAATCACGTGAGCTGTAAATCCCATGTGACCAATCTGATGTTAGAACTCCTTGCAGTTCAAAAGGAGAAAAAGTTTGGGACCAATTACATAACATAACTGCATGAATATTTGCATTTTATTTTTATTTATTTTTTTGCATTGATCTCCGGTGTAAGATCCAGCTGAATAATGCATGAAAAACACTTGAAGTTAATGCACTGAAGAATTACATTTATATAGCATTTGAAATATGCCAAACACATAAAGTGACCGAAGAAGAACAATTCATAGTAGTGTTTGCTGCAAAACAATCTAGATAATTGGGAATGTTTTTAGTTTTATGTTCCATTCGAAGTAAAGGAAGGATATTCCTGCTTGATATCTCCAAAATATAAATGGTTTTCCATTGTTGCTGCTCAGAAATAAATACATAAGAAGCATGTTTTGCAGGTGTTCAATTGTCAACAAAGACGTTTATGACGAATAATCGATGCTGTTTAAGGCAAGTATCTGTTCTGCATGTAGCTGAGGATCATTTATAGTGTTTTACACTCCTGGCTCTGCAAACGTTTGCTAAACTGTGTGTATTGTCATAGGCTTTGACTGACTGCTGCATATTTTTATGGTGCGCCATATTTTATGTGCTTAAAAGTGAAAACATGACATCATATATTCTGTTCCATTTCAACTTCCGACTTTCTGAGATTAAAGAAACACGCATTAGACCAGCGGGAAATACACATGTGGTTCACTCAAGGAGGACCAGGTGTAAATAAAAACCCCTTTATATACTGCCCTCGATTTATGGCGTATGCTAAATTATTCATGAGAGACCAGCCTTTATATACTAATCTATGCGCTGTTATGTGTTTATGTGAAATGTAACCGCTATCATCATCGTCTCTGAGCTCTGTGTAAATAAATCTCAGAGAATACAGGATGCTGAATACATCCTGATACAGTATCCTGAACGAGGAGCAATAGAAAGAGAAATAACACAAGTTTGCTCTGGATCCAGGCAGAAGTTCCAGTTGTTGGAGGCTTGGAGCCAAGATAAGACTTTACATACCAGTAAACTACTGGAGAGTTAAACCCTGGTCTTAAAGGGACTGTTCACCTCTAAATAAAAATTCTGTCATTATTTACTCACCCTCATTCATTCAGAAATCGTACTGTATGCTGTTATGTTTTTTTTCTTAACATAATGATTCACACAGCTATTTTGCATACAATGAGAGTTTATAGTTTGGATAAATTCAATTCACATTTATTTGTAGGCTACAGCGCATCTCACAATGCATATCGTTTCAAAGCAGCTTTACAGAAAATCCATGGTTCTTTATTACAATTTAGAGTAATCTTTTATCAAAGGTGACTGTGTCAATTGTGTCAAAGGTGACAATGTCCACATCTTAGATAATACAAATCATGAAGTTGGCCTGACATCATGTATTCATTTAGGCAGAAAACTGTAAGCTCATTCAAGCAATTAATACACATTGTGATCATAATGATTACAGTTTATACTTATATTTGTACAAGTTTATTACATTAAAAACTATTAGTGATCATGTCTGCCAAACTCCAAAAAGTATATTATTACTTTGATATTTCATTTTTATTAAAATTATATATTAAATGTATCAGTTGTCGATAAGACGTTTATATTGTGTATTTTATTCTGAGTCTTCTGAAGGAACACTATAGTTTAAAAGCATAAAAGTCCCTTCTGCTCATCAAGCTGAATTTATTTAATCAAAAATACAGTAAAAATAGTGAAATATTATTACAATTTAATAGAACTGCTTTCTATGTGAATATATTTTAAAATGTAATTTATTCCTGTGATCAAAGCTGAATTTTCAGCATCATTACTCCAGTCTTCAGTGTCACATGATCCTTCAGAAATCATTCTAATATGCTGATTTGAAGCTCAAGAAATATTTCTGATTATTATCAATTTTGAAAACAGTTGTGCTGCTTAATACTATATCTGAATATGCAGGCTAACAACAAAAGACAACATGTTGTTTTCATAATGTGAGTTTTCATGTGAAATTCAGTCATGCATTCAGTCTTACATTCCTCAATGAAATGCTTTACACAGTAAATTTTTAAAACATGCTGTATAATGTTCCCATGACAAAATCATAACAATAATAAAATAAACCTCTCGAAACACAAAAGTGCCACAGAGTCCTCAACAGTTGGACGGAGAGAGAGAGAGAGAGAGAGAGAGAGAGAGAGAGAGAGAGAGAGAGAGAGAGAGAGAGAGAGAGAGAGAGAGAGAGAGAGATTACTAATTAAAACGAACGACTCCAGGTGCTGCCTGCGATCGACACTACGAAGAGTCAGGCGTATGTTTGCGTTGGTGGTTTGCCTTGATTAAAGTCTTCATCCATTCTGCTTAGAAATCTCAAGAATAGGCTATTGAGCAATACTGAGCTCAGTATAAATTATATAAAATGCATGATGAAAAAGCTATTGAGCGTTGAGAGGCCACTTAAGAAACATAACAGCTTGTACCAACATGCACATGGTAGGCTATCTGCTAGAGAATAGTGAGACGCCCATTTGAGGAGTGTTATCGCATACTTGCCTACTAGTAGTGATCAGGGACGGGTTATCCAAAGAAGGGATTGGGCGAGTGCCCTGGGGCACCAGCCAATAGGGGGGCACCAAATGATTAAGAGAATGACTAAACCTTTAAAATATTTTTCATGTTTTGTATATATATTATTTTGTTGGAAGAGATGCAGTTACAAAATGAACAGTTAATGATACAATATATACAGAAAGAGTATAAATATGCATAAAGAATTGCGATTGACTAGTTATTTATAAAAGAAATGCCGGTGACGGCAACCAAGCTAAATGACAGGTCCGGGTCAGTTAGTCATCAATAACGTAATTTGTATATATTTGTATAATTTGTAATATCAATACGGTAGTAATTTGTACTGGCATTTAAACATTAAACTTTACTTATATGTACAACGGTTATAACAAATGTATGGTAACTTACATGTACAAGCATAGTGCCCCGTTATTGCTCCGACTCCGCTAACGTCTGACATTTTTTATTTTTTTAACAAGATAGCAAAGCTGGCACATAGGATTGTGGGTGATTTGAGAGCGCGAAGGCTACACATATGCATCCTTTCCTGTGTATGGGATATTTATCGAACGAAGGACTCAGTCCTTGGTTGAAATTCTGAGGATCCTCGACATTGGAACAGTCCTTCGACGGATGTCGATGACGTAGCATCCTCGAAATAACGGCTTCCGAGGATCCTTCCTTGACATTGAGAAACACCTAGTATGTGTGAGCTCTTGCTCGCTCGCTCTAGATTCCGGGAGATTTGAACTAATTTGCAGGCATCAGGGAGCCGCTATCAATATGCGGGAGACTCCAAGAACTTCCGGGAGACTTAGGATGTCTGATATTTACACAACTCACACATACACTGCATGTCAAATCTGCCGCCTTTTCAAACAGTAACGTATTTTCCGCTGTCGCAAATCTCAACTGTGCGTATGCGTCAGTGGAACCAGACGATAGGCTTAAATGTTTCCCGGCTTGACTGTTACAGTTTTTTTCAATTGTTTATACGCAATTTTGAAAACCGGGTTCTTTTTTTCAAAATGTAATCACAATTATTCAAATACCACACTCAATTGGCATAATTCCTAGATTGTTTGCAAAATGACACACTTCTGTCAAAACATACACACTTCTGTCAAAAGATATACACATTTTTGTGAAAATGCTATTAGTTTTCATTTAACCAACACAGTCCTCAATGATCAGACACTATTGCAACCAGTTTCACACTGCTGTGATAAATAAAAAACACATTTGTAAAAAAACTATTTTTAGGAAATAGCATGTGCTAGATTTTTGGCCAGACATTGTTATGTAAGGGATAATTTAGATGAAAAAAAATTGTGACAAACAAACAACATTCTTCATGATTAGTTTGAAATATAGGGAGAATGTACACAAATAGGCCTACTATAAACGTCTCGGTTCTCGAGTTCCCTTGAAAGGGAACGTCTCGGTTACGTATGTAACCCTAGTTCCCTGATAGGGAACGAGACGCTGCGTCAAGCTGTGGGAACGCCCCTGCGTTGTGCGCCCTGAAGTACGTATGGAATCAGTCCAATGGAGAGACGGAACGTCATAGGCGGGTGACGTCATCGACCAGGAAACTATAAAGCACCCCCAAAGCACTAGCGCGACAGCTTCTGATAGGCCTGAAGGAAGCGCTAACGGGCATGCTGGGAGTATGGCAGAACGACGCAGCGTCTCGTTCCCTATCAGGGAACTAGGGTTACATACGTAACCAAGACGTTCCCTTTCAAGGGAACTCGAGCTGCGTCAAGCTGTGGGAACGCCAATACCCACGTCGCCATAGGAGCAAATGACCGTCATGTGGGAACTAGCGCACAGAGGACGAGAGCACCTGCGCCCCAGGAGTGGAACTCAAGTCCAATTCATAGAACTTAACAAATGTATGCGGTGAGGACCATCCAGCCGCATCACAAACATCACTTAGCGATACTCCTGACAACAATGCCTTAGAAGCAGCCATACTCCTAGTAGAGTGGGCTCGTACAGCCAAAGGTGAAGGCTGACCAGCCGACTCATAAGCAAGTGAGATGGCCTCAACCACCCACTTGCTCATTCTCTGTTTAGACGCGGGACACCCTTTCCTGGGTGGCCCAAAGCACACAAATAACTGTTCTGATTTCCTCCACAGCTCTGTGGACGTAAGCGTCTAACGCCCTAACCGGGCAGAGAAGGTTAAGTTTCTCCTGATCTGATGACACAAAAGGAGGAGGATAGAAAGCCTGCAGCACTGTAGGTCTAACAGGATTAGTAGGGACCTTAGGGACATAACCTGGTCTAGGGTATAGAAAGGCCTTAACCATACCAGGCGAAAATTCCAGGCACGAGGGTGCAACCGACAGAGTCTGCAAATCTCCGATTCTCTTAAGTGAGGAGATTGCAAGCAGAAAAAGAGTTTTATAAGTGAGAAATTTCTCAGAAACTTCCTCAATAGGTTCAAAGGGGGCCAAAGAAAGGCCCTCTAGTACAATGGCCAAATCCCAAGTTGGCACCCTCATACGAACTGCAGGCCTCAGCCTCAAAGTGCCACAAAGGAAGCGAGTTATAAGTGGGTGTCTCCCAAGAGAAACTCCACTGAAAGGGACATGATAAGCAGCTAGTGCCGCCACATACACCTTTAGTGTGGAGGGGGATAACCCTGCAGAGAAACGATCCTGCAGAAACTCCAGCACTGCACCCACTGGGCCGTTAACTGGGTCCTGCCGGTGTTCTGCACACCAAGAAGTGAAAAGTTTCCACTTCAGGGCATATAACTTCCTCGTGGACGGAGCTCTGGAGTGAAGGATGGTCTCAACAACCTCAGTTGAGAGACCAGATTCTATGAGCTGGGCCCCCTCAGAGGCCAAGCCCACAGTTTCCACAACTCTGGGCGGGGGTGAAATATCGTACCGCCCTCCTGAGAGAGTAGATCCCTCCTGATCGGAATCTCCAAAGGAGAGCCGTCCAGAAGAGATATTAGGTCCGCGAACCATACTCGGGCCGGCCAGAACGGGGCTACTAGAAGTAGGCTGACCCCGTCCCGGCGAACCCTCTCCAGAACTCCTGGTAGCAGAGCAACCGGGGGAAAAGCATACAGACGTGACCTCGGCCACGGCTGTACCAGAGCGTCCAACCCCAGAGGGGCTGGCTGACTGATGGAGAACCACAGATGACAGTGCGTTGTCTCCTTGGAAGCGAATAGGTCCACCTCGGCACGACCGAAACTCAACCAAAGGA
Source organism: Siphateles boraxobius (assembly GCF_051911475.1). Classification (NCBI taxonomy): domain Eukaryota; kingdom Metazoa; phylum Chordata; class Actinopteri; order Cypriniformes; family Leuciscidae; genus Siphateles; species Siphateles boraxobius. Next base: position 76,256 of record NW_027508741.1, read on the forward strand.
GCTCCACCACCTCGGGGTGGAGCCTCCATTCCCCCGGCCTCGGCCCCTGCCTCGACAGGGAGTCTGCTACCACATTCAAATAACCAGGAAGATACATAGCTCTCAGAGACCGTAACTTCCCCTGGGACCACAGGAGGATCTGACGGGCCAACTTGTAAAGTGGACGCGACCGCAGGCCCCCCTGATGATTTATATACGAGACCACCGACATGTTGTCTGACTGAACTAGCACATGATGACCTCTGAGGTCTGCTAGGAAGTGTTTCAAAGCTTGGAACACCGCCAACATCTCTGACAATTTATATGCCATGATAGATGATGGTCCTGCCACAGACCTTGGGCTGGACGACCACTCATGACCGCCCCCCACCCTGTGAGGGTAGCATCCGTCGTTAGCGTTACGCGACGACAAAGAGCCCCCAACACAGGCCCTTTGGATTGGAACCAGGTTTCTTTCCACATGACCAGAGCACAAAGGCAGCGCCGCGTGACTTTGATCGTGCGGAGGGGATTTCCCCTCGGGGAGAATCCCTTGGTCCGGAGCCACCACTGCAGGGGTCTCATGTACAACAGGCCGCAAGGTATAACGTTGGACGCTGCTGCCATCAGACCCAACAGTCTCTGAAACTGTTTTACAGTGCGTAGCTGGCCTAGCTTTACTTGTTTCATAGCTGAAAGAATCGAAGCGATGCGGGTCGGAGAAAGTCGCGCCCGCATCGAGACCGAATCCCAAACGACGCCCAGAAAAGTGGTCTTCTGAGAAGGAGATAATACACTTTTCTTTGCGTTCAGCCTCAACCCCAACTTTCTTATATGAGCGAGAACGACATCTCGATGCCGAACCGCCATCTGCTCTGTCTGAGCTAAAATCAACCAATCGTCGATGTAATTGAGGATACGAATGCCCTGAAACCTCAGGGGCACTAAAGCTGCATCCATGCATTTCGTGAAAGTGCGGGGAGATAAAGCTAGGCTAAATGGAAGAACCTTGTACTGGTACGCCTCGCCCCCGAAGGCGAACCTCAGGAACTTCCTGTGTTGTGGAAGGATGGAAATATGGAAGTACGCGTCCTTCAGATCTATCGTGACAAACCAGTCCTCGGATCTGATTTGTGACACGATCTGCTTGATAGTGAGCATCTTGAATTTTAGCTTCCCTACCGAGCGATTCAACAGGCGCAGATCTAAAATTGGAGCAACCCCCCATCCTTCTTTGGAACGATGAAATATCGGCTGTCAAAACCTGACTCCAAACTGGGAGGAGGAACCCGTTCTATAGCCTCCTTTTGAAGGAGCGCTTTCACCTCTTGTTCCATTACCAGAGCCTGCTCGGGGCCCACCACTGTGGGCAGAACCCCTCTGAATTTTGGTGGACGACACCTGAATTGGATAGCATAACCCTTTTTTACTGTGTGCAGAACCCACTGAGATATTTTTGGAAGGCTTTTCCACTCTGCCAGAAATACTACTAAGGGTACCAGTCTCTCGAGACTGGCCTCTGGTGTAGCTTGAGCAGCAAACACAGCGCCCTGTAACGGCGCACCGGCAGGGAACGACTGGCTTAACTGCTCTGAGACCCTCCTCAGAGGGGGCGAGCGTCCCTCGGGAAAGCGCTCGCTGGGATCGTCTGTGCCCCGGCATGAAGGCGGGGTTGGCAGAACGGGCCCCTGAGGGCACCGAAGAAGAGCGGGCACCGTGTAATGCGGTGAACACCTCTCTCCCACGGCAGGGACCACCCTCAGCATCCTGACGCCACTTCTTTGCCGAAGCCTTCTTGGCCATAATAACTGTCCTCAGATCAGTTTTGCCAGAGGACTTCGGCTGAGAGTGCCACGTCTGGTCCCACTGTTTGGAAGGTGGGGCTGCTAGACGCGACACTCTGCTTCTGTTGCGCCCTATGTGAGGAGCTGACTGACGGCCTGGACTGCTCCCGCCCAGCAGTACCGAGGACATGAATTTTAAGAGGCATAAATTTCTGAAACGCTGCCGACTGTTTCTTCTCTTCCTGAAATCTATCTATGACAGTATTGACAGAATCACCAAAAAGACCATGAGGAGAGAGCGGAGCTTCCAAAAGAAAAGCTTTGTCTTTTTCTTTCATGCCAGAGAGATTTAACCATAGATGCCTCTCTGCGGCCACCAGGGCTGCCATAGTACGGCCCATTAGCTTGGCCGACTCCTTGGTGGCGCGCAGAGATAAATCTGCAGCCTGACGCAGTTCGCGAACTACGTCAGTGCTGACCTCTTGAGTGTCACTCACATCCTTTAATAAGTCAGCCTGGTATGCCTGCAAGATGGACATCGTGTGCAGGCACGCCGAGGCTTGACCGGCCGCCGAATGCGCCTTACCCACTAAAGCTGATGTACTTCTAAGAGGCTTAGAGGGGGAAAGTGGTGCTTTAAAAGAAGATGCAGCTTCAGCAGAAAGGTGACTAGCAAGCGCCTCTTCTGCTTTGGGCATCGCCCCATAACCATGAGATTTTGCCCCCACAATGTTTGAATAGGTGGACGTTTGAGGGCTAAAAACACGATAAGAGACCGGCTTTTTCCACGATCTCGAAACCTCTGTGTGGAGATCAGGGAAGAAGGGCAAGCACCGGCGTGGAGGTTGAGAACGGGAAGGCAAAAATCTTTCATCTAATTTAGATTTTTCTCTAGACTCCTGCCTAACAGCTGGCCACTCGATGCTTAACTTAGAAACAGCACGAGTGAGCATCTCCATAAGCTCCTCACTTTCGGGATAGCGAGATGGCGAATCATCGACATCTCCCGCATCCAGACTAACAACATCCAGATCCTCAGAACTGGATAGTTGCAGTACTGGGGCCTCAGTTTGGGGGGAAGAAACCGCAGAGCGTGCTTCCGAACCCGAGACTGAGGCACTGGATCTAACAGGTAAGGGCTGAGATAGGGCAGAGCCCGTCTCAAGCCCCGCTGTTAGATCCATCTGCGATCCCCACGAATGACGTTGCCGCTCAGCCTCGGCATAAGCAGGACCCGATCCGCGGGGATCGTGAACCGAACCACTCTCCTCAAAGAGTGATCGGCGGGAGCGGAGCGTTCTAAGAGGCAAACGCTCGCAATGCTCACAATCAGCCCCCTCGAGAGCTGACTGGGCATGCTGCACTCCCAAACAAACAACACATAAGCTGTGTGTATCCCCGCCCGTTAAATAGCGCGAGCAGGGAGGAACACACTTCTTAAATTGTTGTTCGCTCGCCATTGTCTCTCAATATAACATATATATATATATATATAGTTTTTTGAAATAGTGAAACTCCTGCTTAGTGACAGACAAAAACACTTGAGACAGATCCACATATAGCGCTTACTGAAGGCATAGAAGCTGTCGCGCTTGTGCTTTGGGGGTGCTTTATAGTTTCCTGGTCGATGACGTCACCCGCCTATGACGTTCCGTCTCTCCATTGGACTGATTCCATACGTGCTTCAGGACGCACAACGCAGGGGCGTTCCCACAGCTTGACGCAGCTCGAGTTCCCTTGAAAGGGAACTTACCAAGCACTGCACAACACTGATTTCTGCAGACTCATATTTCAAGTATTTATTTACAGTATTTCTTACCATAATCAGTTACAGTAATCAACCAACAATGAAATCAATGAAAAAAATAAAATCTGTAGACAAATAAAAATTACTGCATGAAGTACATACAGTTTGACTCTGAAGAAAAACTACTGTAAAAGCAACAAGAATACTGTAACTATTCAGTTACAGTATCAACCAGAGATTTGGTTGAAATCTTTGTCCAGCTTCCATCAGTGTCAGTCCATGGTTGATAACATGGTCAATAATGGCTCGTTTCCACTGAGCAGTATGGTACGGTACAGTACGGTTCGTTTCGGGTCGGGTCAGTAAACTATGATCCAGCTAGCCTTTCCACCGCCAACAGTACCCTACTTAATAGGCGTGGTGTTTCCCGGAAAGAAGCCATCAACGTCATTTTCGCGCGAAGAAGAAAGCGACAAAGTAAACACCAATGGATGGCATACAGCAGATCTTGTTCTTGCTTCTCGGCATGTTTGTCACAAGAAGACAAGCGCCGACATTAGGCATTTCTCAATACCAAGTATGTAAAGTTCTCAGCAGAAGGACTCCTGAAGACGCGAGTCCGGTAATTCTCCAAATGGAACAGCGCATTCGTGAAAGCGTCACTCAGCTCGCTCTGCATGTACATTTTAGGCAACAATAAAACAAAATATGTTATAAAACACCACTCTGCCTCTTTTCGTTTTCATTTAAATAAATTTTAAACATTATAGGCACACAAATGTGGTTCAGGCAATGTATAGACCTGATTATATTATTCACAGCATGTTTAACGGTAGCCTATTTATAACAAAACGAAATATAAAACACAACCCTGCATTTCGTTTAAATTTTAAAAAATATTAAACATATTCCAGGCAATATGTGCATTTGTACAAATGTTGCAATAAACAACATTACAGTGATAATCTTGTAATAAAAAATGACAAAACTCAACCCTATCTCTTTTTGTTAAATTTCAGTTTTATCAATAATAGCCATTATAAAAGTATAAGTAAAAGGTAACGTTACAAGAAGCTATACAATAAGAAATAAAGTAAACAATTCAGTCAAATATACAAATTCAGGTCTAGTCTAACGTTAACGTTACAACGGAAAAGTTATAGCCTAAATATATGATACTTCACTTAGCCCTCAGCCAAAACGATTTGCCAGGGAATGAATTATCGATTCACGAGACCAAAGATCACCCGTTAGATATACACAAGACGAATTACCACTACAGAGTCAGCGGCAAACGTCAGAACGACTAGCCGAGGAAAGTCTGTTCCAGGCGGGGAACATGAGCGCCGAGCGCCCGGTGATCCCTGGAATGGATCAAATTATCATAAATCCTTATAAATAAACCGCAGATTTGAGCTTTAAACAACTACATTCTCGCCTCAAAAACTCTTAAAACTACATTTCGTGAAAGAATAACCGTAGTATTACATTCCAACTGTATATTAAAAAATGGCGCTTCTTATGTTGTCATTCCCCTTGTAGCACGCGCAAGTGATGATACTCTGTCAACCAATCAGCGTTCTGCAGTAAGTCTAGCTCCACCCTTTAGTACCGTACCACTGTGCTAGGTACCCCAACGGAAGGGTACCCAAAAAGTGGTACGGTACGGTTCAGCTTTTTGGTACCATTCACAACTTTTGACAGTGGAAACGCAAATAATTGCGTACCGTACCGAACTGTACCGTACCGTACCGCTCAGTGGAAACGAGCCATAAGTGTTGCACGGATTTCTTGAGTCAAATTTGGTCCTCGTCTTCTTTGTTCAGGTTCTAACAACTCTACAAGTCCTTCTCTAACTCTTCCTCTATCTCCTTCTTCTCCTCTTCCTCTACCTGGGCCTCCTCCTCTACCTCCTTCTCCTCTTCCTCTACCTCCTTCACCTCTTCCTCTACCTCCTTCACCTCCTTCACCTCTTTCTCTACCTCCTTCACCTCTTCCTCTACCTCCTTCACCTCTTCCTCTACCTCCTTCACCTCTTCCTCTACCTAGGCCTCTATCTCCTTCTCCTCTTCCTCTACCTCCTTCACCTCTTCCTCTACCTCCTTCACCTCTTCCTCTACCTCCTTCACCTCTTCCTCTACCTCCTTCTCCTCTTCCTCTACCTCCTTCACCTCTTCCTCTATCTCCTTCTCCTCTTCCTCTACCTAGGCCTCTTCCTCTATCTCCTTCTCCTCTTCCTCTACCTAGGCCTCTTCCTCTACCTCCTTCACCTCTTCCTCTACCTCCTTCACCTCTTCCTCTACCTCTTTCTTCTCTTCCTCTACCTCCTTCTCCTCTTCCTCTACCTAGGCCTCTTCCTCTATCTCCTTCTCCTCTTCCTCTATCTCCTTCACCTCTTCCTCTACCTCCTTCTCCTCTTCCTCTACCTAGGCCTCTTCCTCTATCTCCTTCACCTCTTCCTCTACCTCCTTCACATCGTCCTCTACCTCCTTCACCTCTTCCTCTACCTCCTTCTCCTCTTCCTATACCTCTTTCTCCTCTTCCTCTACCTAGGCTTCTTCCTCTATCTCCTTCTCCTCTTCCTCTATCTCCTTCTCCTCTTCCTCTATCTCCTTCTCCTCTTCCTCTACCTAGGCCTCTTCCTCTATCTCCTTCTCCTCTTCCTCTATCTCCTTCACCTCTTCCTCTACCTCCTTCTCCTCTTCCTCTACCTAGGCCTCTTCCTCTATCTCCTTCACCTCTTCCTCTACCTCCTTCACCTCTTCCTCTACCTCCTTCACCTCTTCCTCTACCTCCTTCTCCTCTTCCTCTACCTCCTTCACCTCTTCCTCTATCTCCTTCTCCTCTTCCTCTACCTAGGCCTCTTCCTCTATCTCCTTCTCCTCTTCCTCTACCTAGGCCTCTTCCTCTACCTCCTTCACCTCTTCCTCTACCTCCTTCACCTCTTCCTCTACCTCCTTCTCCTCTTCCTCTATCTCCTTCACCTCTTCCTCTACCTCCTTCATCTCTTCCTCTACCTCTTTCTTCTCTTCCTCTACCTCCTTCTCCTCTTCCTCTACCTAGGCCTCTTCCTCTATCTCCTTCTCCTCTTCCTCTATCTCCTTCACCTCTTCCTCTACCTCCTTCTCCTCTTCCTCTACCTAGGCCTCTTCCTCTATCTCCTTCACCTCTTCCTCTACCTCCTTCACATCGTCCTCTACCTCCTTCACCTCTTCCTCTACCTCCTTCTCCTCTTCCTATACCTCTTTCTCCTCTTCCTCTACCTAGGCTTCTTCCTCTATCTCCTTCTCCTCTTCCTCTATCTTCTTCTCCTCTTCCTCTATCTCCTTCTCCTCTTCCTCTACCTAGGCCTCTTCCTCTATCTCCTTCTCCTCTTCCTCTACCTCCTTCTCCTCTTCCTATACCTCCTTCTCCTCTTCCTCTACCTAGGCCTCTTCCTCTATCTCCTTCTCATCTTCCTCTATCTCCTTCACCTCTTCCTCTACCTCCTTCACCTCTTCCTCTACCTCCTTCTCCTCTTCCTATACCTCCTTCTCCTTCTCCTCTTCCTCTACCTAGGCCTCTTCCTCTATCTCCTTCTCCTCTTCCTCTACCTCCTTCTCCTCTTCCTCTACCTGGGCCTCCTCCTCTACCTCCTCCACCTCTATCTCCTTCTTCTCCTCTTCCTCTACCTCCTTCTCCTCTTCTCTACCTCCTTCATCTCCTCTTTGAGCTCCCCCTCTAATTCTCACTCTTCTTCTTCTTCTTCTTCTAGCTCCTTCCATTTTTGTTGAAGACAGGTGAACTCACCTGCTGCCTTTTATAGCACACCTGAGTGCTGCGTTCTCAAATTAGCACATGTGTGCTTCCACGCCTGATGGATGTGCATATCCAATTCATTCATTAGTGTGGTCAATGGCAAACCGGGGCTTTGTAATGACAAGGAAGTAACCTCACAATCCTTATCTGTGTCTAAGGTGTGAAAATGTGTGTAGAGTTTTACAAATCACTGTGTGTAATGTTTTGCAAAAAGGGTGAAGCTGACAACGTGCTTACAATTGTGCAAATCTAGGCTGGTGTTTTGCTCCTTGAGTGTAAGGTTTTGCTAATAGTGGGAAAGTTTTGATTTTAGTGTGTAAGCAATTGAAAAAAAATGTAAAAGCAGACGATTGGCTTTCCAACGGGAGGGGCGGGACATGTGCATACAACCGCCATCTTTGGCGTTACAGGTTTTCCCTATATAGTTGTATCGAGGATTGAGGAAGTGGCATGTCTCTATATAAATAGTCTCTGACGCAACTGACACTGTAGTTCACATGATAATGACAACATGGTGGATGTACGTCCAGATAGTATTCATACTATATCAGTACTAGCCTATATACTTTTTTAGTGATTGCAAATTAATTACTTATTTAAAATAAGTGCGAGAGTATGTGAGTTTGGATGCAGTGTTTTAAGGTTCTCTTGAGGAAAAGGACGTTCCAAAATACTCAAACTTCAAGACCAAATCTGAAGACAATTATGTCCAAACTAAATGCATCACGACAAGCTCGACTGAAAGTGAGAGAAGAAATAATAATACTAATAATACTAACAAATATATGTCAAAATATCGATTTTTACCAAATATCTCTCTCTGTGTGTGTGTGTGTGTGTGTGTGTGTGTGTGTGTGTGTGTGTGTGTGTGTGTGTGTGTGTGTGTGTGTGTGTGTGTGTGTGTGTGTGTGTGTGTGTGTGTGTGTGTAGGTTTGGCTACTTGTGATCGCCAAATATACTTATTTATGGCAACCAAGGTTTGGTTTAGGGGTTGGCTTAGGCCATAGAAAATATAATTAACCTAATATAAAATCAATCGAAGTTTATGCAATGTCCTCACTAATATATAGCCAGATAAACAAATGTGTGTGTGTTATGTATTTTCTATACTCAAGAAAGTATCTTGTTGTTTGTTTATAGAAGCAAGCGAATGCCGAACTCAATCAATAGTGAGGAGAATCATTGTAGAATCAATACTTGTATGATGCACGAGTTGCAGTCTGGCTCGGACTGACTCTGAGGTGCATTAATACAACAATGATAGATCTGTGTGTGTGTGTGTGTGTGTGTGTGTGTGTGTGTGTGTGTGTGTGTGTGTGTGTGTGTGTGTGTGTGTGTGTGTGTGTGTGTGTGTGTGTGTGTGTGTGTGTGTGTGTGTGTGTGTGTGTGTAAATCAATCAAAACAAATCAATGTTTAAAAATCATTTTATTAAAAAT
>NW_027508741.1:92500-272500 GCF_051911475.1 Siphateles boraxobius
ATAAAATAGAATAGAACAGAACAATCAAATAGAACAATAGAATAGTATTGTAAAAAGAATAGAACATAATAGAACAGAACAATAGAATAGAACAATCGAAGAGAACCGAACATTATAGAATAGATAGAATAGAACAATCGAATAGAACAGAACAATAGAATAGAACAATCGAAGAGAACAGAACATTATAGAATAGATAGAATAGAACAATCGAATAGAACAGAACAATAGAATAGAATAGAAAAAATAGAATAGAACAGAATATAACAGAACAATAGAATAGAACAATAGAATAGAAAATAACAGAACAATATAATAAACAGAATAGAACATTAGAATAGATAGAACAGAACAATAGAATAGAATAGAATAGAAAAATAAAATAGAACAGAATAAAACAGAACAAAAGAATAGAGAACCAAATAAAATAGAATAGAACAGATCAATCAAATAGAATAGAACAATAGAATAGAACCGAGTTGAGCAGAATAAAATAGAATAGAGAAGAACAAAATTAAACAATCAAATATTGAATAAATGCATCAATGGATGCCTGGATGGGCATCTCACTAGGGTGCTAGTGGTTGTGAGTCACATTCATTTTACTGTCAGGTTCACTACACCGCAGTTGTTGTCACTGGCTGTTTGCTTGCTTTTTCAATTTATGTCTCAATATATAACACAAAAAAGAGAGACCAAAAAAAAAGAGAGAGACAGTGGGCACATGGAGTCATGCAGAACGGCCCCACCGTTTCTTCTTTTTATTTCATTTTGTACACGAGGTCTGTACTGTGGTGAAGTGAGTGAATCTTGACCTTCATCACTGAGAGAACAGCAGAGAGTGTTCGTACCGCAGAACATTTAATAAAGCATCTTCAGCTCATGGACAACTGGAGAGTCCAGTAATCTTTCAACAAACTCCAAAATAAAGCCATGAGCCAAAGGATGCCATTTGTCACAGTTATTTTACCATGTGTGAAGGGTCTTAGACACGTATCAACTTTTATTGTATTGCATTTCTGACATGACAGAAAGTAATACTGAATTGAACTATTTAAACAAAGAAGGGATCAGTATGTCGGACAGAGGTCTTTAACTGCTCTCTTTTAGCATTATATAGTTTGCTTTCTAACGTTTTACTGACCGATCCCTTTAAAATCACTGCTAGCAAACTAAATAATCCTAAAAGAGAGCAGTTGAAGACCTCTGTCCGACATACGCCATGTGTTCATGATTTGTTTCTGCAGAGATTTCCTGTTAAGGAAGCTGATGGGAAATTAAATGTGACAGATAATCAGATTATATAGGTGAAAATGTAGTTGCTTCACATCTGTTGTGAAACGCAGGGATCTTCAAAGAAAGGAAAGAAGAGATAAAATAATGTCAATGAATCATTCTTGTGGAACCTATCCTAATGGTAAATAAAGTAAAATAAATATAATATTATAAATTAATATAATATAAATATAAATTAATAAATAAGTAAATATATATATATATATATATATAGAGAGAGAGAGAGAGAGAGAGAGAGAGAATTTAAATAATTCATAAAATCAATATGTAAATGATAAATAATAAAATAAATAATAACTAGATAAATAATAAAATATATAGTAAAAGACAATACAAATAAAGAAAGAAAATAATAAAAAAGAAATTTAAATAAATAATTAAATAAACATAAAACAAAAATAGATAAATAATACAATAAATAACAAAATAGATAAATAATAACATAAATAATATATAAATATAATACATAAATAATAAAATAAATAAAATACAAAATTGAAATAAATAATTAATAAGTAAATAAATAAACAAATATGCATTTTAGGACAGCACAATAAAATAAATGAGAAAAAATCTTCAGTATATTCTGTTGCTAATGTCAAATGTTGCGTGTCTCTACAGTATTTTGGTGCAAATTCACTTTGACTCCAATTGACAGTATTTCATCCTTTCCTCGTCACTCCTTATTGTAAAGTCTTGATTTCCTCCCATTTTATATTTTACCCCGACATTCTGTTTTTCTAGCCTTCATCCCACAGTCTGACCTTATATTTCTGCCTTTCCACTTCTTTACCAACAGGCATCAAAATTAATTTTCAGCTCCTAAAAAGTTCCTAAGATTTTATAGACGAATGCACTCATCCAAATCCGTTTGCCTTTGACCTTTTCGCATTTATTCTTGCAAAAGACAAAGAAAACGGCTGTTGCAATAATGACAATTCACAAAAAAGTGAAGAGGAACTCGATGCTCTGGTTCCCTTGAGCTCATCGCCTCCCGTTGAAATCACTCGGCTGCTCAGTAAAGTGAGACGCCACAAGCTCTTTTGTAGAAAAGAGAAGAGTTCAACACTAAGACTAGATGAGAGGCAGTGGGGAATAGAGGCATGAACCTGTATGAATAAATAAGACCGACAAGCTCCCTGCTTGTAATCACCCACACGAACCCGCAAACCGCTGGAAAGAGCCGCGGAGACAATGGTTTCTGCTGAAGCAGTATTGCACCAGTGTAAACCCATCGCAAACACAAAGGAGAAGGGCACGAGCAGTCGGGATCACTGGCGCTCTGACATCAGGGATGCTGAAGCGGTGAGATGCAACAATGAAGTCCTTCAGCGAGAACACGGCGAGATACAGTGAGGTGTGAGGCGACACGAGGCACTAAACGCTCACGTGTCTCTGTTGAGCGTGAAATAGATCGCTCTTGTGTGCTTTTTAGAGTTACCCATAATCTCAAGCACTGTATGTACTTTTATAGGCTCAAATCCCACATCATTTCTCTGTGCATTACATAAAGCCTTACATAGAGTCTTACACAGACAGAACAATCGATAGAAACTCTGACACATGAATAGATATAATAATAATAATAATAATAGAATAATAGATAGACACCTGGTAGATAGATAGATAGATAATGTTGCTTTATATTGATCATTTATAATGTTCTAAAATATTTCAATTTATGTGAAGCGTGTGAAGAAAAAAGAAGCACCACAACTATTACAGGAAAAAATTACATTTTAATATATTCAATTAGAAAACAATTATTTTAAATTGTAATAATGTTTCACAATATTGCTGTTTTTTGATCAAATAAATGCAGCATTGGTGAGCAGAAGACTTCTTTCAAAAACATAAAAAAATATTTTGAAATAATATATATATATTTGGTTTCACTTTATTTTGATGGTCCCTTTAACACATTCTGTTGTCTATAAGTAACATTACTAATACTCTAATGAGAGTTAGTAGACATGAAGGTGCAGAGTATTAGTAGACTGGAAGGGTTTGGGGTTAGAATAAGTTGACGTGTAGTTGCAAAGTTACTTATAGTTAGTAGAGTGTCTGTGTTGGAGGACCAACACAATAAAGAGTTTGCAGATATGAAGCAGAAAGTCCACAAATACTCTAATGAGAGTTAGTTGACATGTAGTTGCAAAGTTAGTTAACAGAATGTTCAAAAGGGACCATCAAAATAAAGTTACCACATATTTATAATATTTATAATCCAACACATTTAAAGTAACATCCAGGAAGCCTGATTTCAATTGTTTATAATATTAGCAGCCGTAAACAAGAGGGAGCGCAGAGACGGTGATATCCTAATGCGACACGGGTCCATAGATCATTCACGTCAGACAGAGCAGGGACACACAGACGCCCGTCTGACCGGCGACTGGTAGACGTGCCAAAACACAAGACAGGGAAGAACCCTGCTGGGAATTCAAGGTCATGACCTCAAAAAAACAAAACAGAAAGGGACCAATAAACGATATGAAGATCACACTGTATTCTATTAAAGCAGCACTATGCCGTTTTTCTAGCTTAACTGAACAGCTTCGGAGTTATTGGAATGATTATATGACTGTTTTCGGGTTGAGTGGTGGTCGTCTCGCCCCCCTCTGGTTCCTGTGAGTGAATAAAAACGCACTTGCAACTTTGGGCCGGCAGACCGCCATCAGGAAGTATCGCGTGATTTCAGCTCTCGAGATGTAAAGAATTGCTTTACAGAACTGTACACATTACACGCATAGACGCCCCCATCCAGATCCGGCTAGCTAAGAACAACTATCGTCCCATGGCAAAGCCGGCATATAAGAAGCAGGAAGCAAGGAAAGCATTGTCGGAGGAACAGAGAAAGAGGAAACGGCAGACTGACCGAGCGAGGAATCAGACACGAGTAAATATCGGACCTGCGTTTTCAGAATGGCGGAAAAAAAAATGACTCTGTCGGAAGAGTCTAGAAAAAGGAAACGAGAATCTGACAGCGCGAGGAACCGGACAAGAGTCCCACTCGCTCAGTCTTTCACTGTTAAAGTTGATTCCTGCGATTATCATGAGAACAGTTGTCAATATCTCACATAATTATCAGGACATAAATAAGCCTACACGTTGTAAATAGTGTAAATGAGCGCAATTTGCAAACTATTATGATAAATTGCAATAATCATGACTAACAACATCATAACGGACATTGTTACGAAATAATGCGACGTACATGTAACTTTATTGATGTTATCTGGCATTTAGGCTCAGGTAAGCCTAACGCGGCAGGCTACTTTATTATTATAAAGTGCAGAGGCCGTGAGTGCAGATACGCTCTGTGTGAGTTGTATTTACGACAATAACGTTAAATACAAGTACTCTACAGCGACTCTAGGGATCGCTGTTTGACAAAATCAGAAATCCCGCATAGTGCCGCTTTAAAGAGGACCTGTTATAACATTATAAGTGTTTATTTTCTTTTTGAGCTCTTCTAGCCATATTCTAATATTCTCCATGGTTGCGGCTCCTCTCTTCCCAGTCTGTCAGTAACGCTCTGTTTACTTCCTGTCTCTATGAAGCCCCTGCCTTCTGAAAAGCACACTGTGCTCTGATTGGTCGGCTGGAGCAGTGTGTTGTGATTGGTGGCGGCTTGACAATAGAGGGCGCTGGGGCGCCGCCCCCATCAAAATTCGAGAAATATACATGTATACAAAAATGATATAAAAATAAAAAATAACATAGTTTACTCATACGATGTGTAGGCTGGTAGTAAGAGCCTCAGCATTTAATAAAAACTGGCTTTAATCGGTTAACTATTTCCTACGTTTTTCAATATGCGGTTTCATGGGCGAGGGACGCCGGACAAATGGACGTCTATCTGAGTCCTTAAATTTTCGGGCAGCATGTGACCTGAAGCTGGTCTCTAATTGGTTTCTTAAAGATCCTCCTCCGGGCGCAGGTCGCTGCATCACTGGCGAATCAGAATTGGATACATTTTATTTTATCCAATCTGATTGGTTCTCGTCACCTGTCATTCAACTTTACGCTCTTGGCCACTACTGCGAGTGCGCAGGCGACTCCGCCAAAACCTTGCTAGGCTGATCACTTTCATAGAGATAATGGCAGCAGTTAAACCAAATTCTGTCACTGATTTACATAAAAACCCTTTCACAAGGCGTTCGCTGGAAGAAAAAAAAGGATAAAGGATCTCGGACCGGACCAACCCGATTTACAAATCCAGCAACAGGCCAGTGAAAGAGGACGAAGCTAACGTTACACCCGGAGCTTCACCCGCGCCTGTTATGAGAAACGGAGATGGTTGGCTGGATGTGATGTTAGCAATGCCCTTTTTTGCTTTACCTGTCTTTTATTTCAAAGTGTCGGCACTGAAGTTTTGTGGACAACAACGGGGGTAAGAGACCTCAAAAATCTCTCTGAAATTTATTTGTATTTGCTTTCACCTCGCCCCCCCTAAAATAATTATCACCAGCCGCCACTGGTTGTGATTGGTCGTGTGTGATTGGTCGAGCGTTTCGAGTGTGTTTGGGAAATGTCCCGCCCCTTACCATAACCGGCAGTTTCAACACACTACTAACTAACTCAACCAGGCCCCGCCCCTTTATTCTGCATATTAATTATTTAAATGAGGAATATTGTGACGTGTTCCTGGAAGAAACTCAAGACTACAATGGAGGCGTTTCAGGGAGTTCAGAAACACTGACTCTGGTATAGAGGGACTTAGCAGAGCTTTTTCATTCTCAAACAGCAACATTACACACACTGAAGAAAGATGAACATGGAAAAAATCAAAATAGGTAAATCACAGAGATAAATCACGGCCTTGCAACCTTTTGATTTTAATGGGGGGAAAAAGTTGAAGGTGCAAGATAAAACTATTGACTATAAGTCATTGATGAGTAGGATAAAAGGCAAATTTAACAAAGCATTAATTTGCAATGCTTAAGGCACGGAGAAAAACGATTGAACTCTATTGAAGATCCAAGACATGGCATACATAAATAAAAAAATAATATGCTGTATAGGTGAAAGATCTGGCGTTTGATCAGTGAAAAGCAGCTTTATGTTTTTCATACTCATAGGATTCAGAATACCTGTCTGTCTCTCGTGTCACGTGCCATTCTCCGATTGTTGAGGGTCATTTCCTAAACCAAGATGTGAACAATGATGAATGATGAGGAGAATTATAATGAATAACGAATCTCTGGAGACGCCGAGATGGTTTAGAATAAATGATGTCTGAAACAAGAAAAGATATTAGCGAAGTGTTCACTCTGTTTTCATGAACAATCTGATAAAATCGTCCCAGCTGTGACTCAAACCTCATTTAAAGACACAATAGAGACAGTTATGAATTGAGAGAGATTGAGTGAGCTGAGGTTTCTCTTAGAAACTATTATCTCTAAGGTCATTTGCATTAGACCGGCCTACGTTTAAAATATTGGAGACAATACATCAATCACAGGAAGGCATACAGGAATGATTTGCCAATCAGCAGCCTGGAAAAACCTTTAGAGATATCGCATATTCACAGTACTTACACAATGATTTTGCTGGTTCTGTAAAATTAAGCGACATTGTGAATAATTGCGTTTTTATTTGTCTAGTTTTCATTAAACAAACATACAGAACATAAGGTGTTTTAGGCTAATAGCTTTTAAGAGTGAGTTCGTTTAATTTCTGTGAGTTCAAAGAATCAGTTCAAAACTCTGATTCATTGATTCGGTTGTGTTACAAACGAATCACTTGAAAACATGGCCTGATTTGTTAAAAAAATATTGCGCAACGTCTGTTTGGTTGAAACATACAAATATCTCAAAAAAATAGAGATAAAAAACTTAAAAAGTATACACTGAAAGAAATTAAATTTGTAAACAAACAATTTTCACTGTAAATTTCACAAACAATTGCAAAGAAATGGCAAGTAACACATTAAATTAAATGTGACATTTTTTCTTCTACAATGTGCTCCAATACTCTTTGTTTTATTTACAATTCAAAAAATAATTTGACAGTGTAGAAACTAATATAAATAGATGATTTTATTGTTAATTTGCATAGGCCACAATGGCTGCACTTCATAATGTTTGTTCATAAGTAAATTCAGCAGTTCAAAATCATCCGAGTCAGTTAGACAGAGTTTAATCTCTGTAGACAATCTTTACAAGAGCAAATCGTTGGGATGCTGATGCTTCGAATTATAATGCACATTAAAAGCAAATGAAGTTCAAGGAGATGTTTAAATAACCTTAGCTGCAATGAAACATGCTTAATATCAGTGTCAATTATGAGACCTTCACAGACCATTACTTTGAAACAAAGTTTATTAAGTGACCGTGAAAGTGACGCAGAATAGTTTCTCAGCCTCTCTGAGGACAGATTACGAGAATATTAAAATTACTTTTCACTCTTTATTGTTTGGTCAACTGTAAGGCCACTAGGGTAATCAGTGTAGTTAAGTGCCTTTTAAAGCAACATTTATTGCAAAATAATTATCATAAAGCAGCAATCTTGTAACAGTCCTTTGATATTTATCTAGCAAAAATGAACTGGTTCACATAAAACAAACGCTGCAGTCTAATATTACTGCACAGTAATCATACGGTGGAAAGAAGAGTTATTTTTAGTTATATTGTTTGTTTTTTTTCTTAATTCGCTGTAAAGTGCCCCTATAATGCTTTTTCAAAGGTAATACAGCTGTTTGTGAATGTGAACTGCAAAGTTGTAAAGATCAAAGTGCACAACAAATAAAGTAATTCTCCTTAGAGACCGAAGCTTTCAGACACTGAGGATAGAGCTGATGCTGCAATGATTATTGTGAGAACATTCTAGTGTTTTTTGACCTTGGATGCATGTAAATCTATTGTAGGAGACTTTAAAATAACAGAATAGAGGCACTTAAATGTGGCAGTTCATCCAAAAATAAAAATAAAAACCTTTGGTAATTTACTAACCCTTGTCGTTCAAAACCCGTATGTTGTGATTTCTTTAACGAAACACAAAAGGGGAACTGAAGAATCGTCATGACCACAATAGTCTGTCAAGCTCCAAAAATTACCAAAAATAAAAACACTGTAAAAATATTGATCATATTCCAAATTGTACAGCATATTTACAAGAAGACTAGACCAAAGTCTTTACCCACTAAAAAAGCCTCAATGTCGCTTTTAAAATCAATGCATCACATCAGTTTCCCTCGATTTGCATGTTTCTGAGCTACGGTTAATGGATGAATAATGACGTGGACCATGGAGGAAAATAACAGAAAATGAGCTTAAGTATAGTTTATATAAATATGACACAAGAAATTCAGTAAACTAATAACAAAGTGGCTATTTGTAGCAGTCCATCATGTTAATCAGCTCTTTTAGAGGTAAAGTTATAGAAAAAAACTCAGTAACAAACATTCGCTCAGTCCTGAGATGTTCAGCATTTAGCTACAAAGCAAACTTAATAGCTTTCTGAATATTTTCTCATTTGCTTCTTAGATTAGTTGATGCTTTCCGAACTGTCTTGCAAAGGCGATCGGAGATAAGAAGCTAATAATCCCAGACGGAGCTCATTTTCTTGCTTTTTTAGAGGGACTCGTACGTGCAGGTGCTTTTGTTTCCGATTTTAACACTAAATTTCACTGGAACCGCTAATGACATTTCTTCACGGCTTCATTCATCCCGTGACGACCTTCCAGAACAACACAAAGAGGAAAATCTTTCTCCGGGAGAATTTTAAATTAAACGAGGCACTGAAAAAACAACTAATACTTCAAGAAAAAGCATGAAGACAAAATTGAAAGCAACAAAGCTGGAAAATTAGCAAAAGGAAAAGTCTGGGGTGTTTCATAAAGCAGAGAAAACTAAAAAAAAAAATGTATTCCACTGTTTAGTCCAGAGTTAGTCAGGATGAAGAAATAGATGCTTTCAGGATAATAGAGTCCTGGTGTCAGTGCTATTGAAAACTTCTTGACCTCTGACCTCTACTGAAGCAAGCCTGGCTTCACTGTATCAGACACACAGCGCTGAGAGACTCTTGAGCTCAAGTCAACATGTTTCATTCGGCCCACTTCAGTATGTCATTGTCTGAAGGCCTTTTGTCATCCGGAAGGGCTAGAATCTCTTTCCCAGAATGCCTGAAGCTCATTGTGTGAACGTGTCAATGCCGTGATGCTCCAGCTGTGCTCGGAGACGGCCGTTCTCGCTCTTCAGCTCCTCCAACTGAAACAACAACACAGAAGCTGAGTATTAAATCTGAGGATGAAGAGGCACATGTTTTGTATAATACTTACGTTCACATTGATGCATTTGCCAGACATTTTTATCCAAAGCGACTGTATTGAAGCTGTGCTTTTATTTTTCAGTTCATGCATTCCCTGAAACCTGTGACCTTGGAGATGCTAGTGCCATGCTCTACTGTTTGAGCTACAGGAAGGCAGAATAGAATAGAATAGAATAGAATAGAATAGAATAGAATAGAATAGAATAGAATAGAATAGAATAGAATAGAATAGGAGAGAAAAGAAGAGAAAAGAAGAGAAAAAGAAAATAGAATAGAATAGAATAATAAAATAAAATAAATTAAATAGAATAAAAAGGAAAAGATCAAATAAAAAAATAATAAAAATAATAAAATAAACAGAATAATATAGAATAGAATAAAAAATTAAATTAAATGAATAAAATTAAATATAAAATAGAATAGAATAAATAAAATAGAATAGCATAGCATAAAAGTACAGAAAAGAAAAGTAAAGAAAAAAATATATTTTAAAATAGAATAGAACAAAATAGAGCAGAAGAAAAGAAAATATAAAATACAAGAAAAGAGAATAGAATAGAATACAATAAAAGAAAAGCTAATAATACATTAAAATAGAATAGATTAAAATAAAAAATAGGATAGAATAAAGGAAAAGAGTATATAACACAGTAAAACAGAATATAATAGAATAAAAATAGAATAGAATAAAAAAAGATTATATAATATTACAGTAAAATAGAATAGATTAAAATAAAAAATAGAATAGAATAAAGGAAAAGATTATATAATAATACAGTAAAATAGAACAGAATAAAAAATAGAATAGAATAAAGGAAAGATTATATAATAATACAGTAAAATAGAATAGAATAAAAAATCAAATAAAATGAATAAAATAAAATATAAAATAGAATAGAATAGAATAAAATAGAATAGCATAGCATAAAAGTACAGAAAAGAAAAGTAAAGAAAAAAATATATTTTAAAATAGAATAGAACAAAATAGAGCAGAAGAAAAGAAAATATAAAATACAAGAAAAGAGAATAGAATAGAATAAAATAAAAAATAGAATACAATAAAAGAAAAGATAATAATACATTAAAATAGAATAGATTAAAATAAAAAATAGAATAGAATAAAGGAAAAGAGTATATAACATAGTAAAATAGAATGGAATAGAATAAAAATAGAATAGAATAAAAAAAGATTATATAATATTACTGTAAAATAGAATAGAATAAAAATAGAATAGAATAAAGGAAAGATTATATAATAATACAGTAAAATTGAATAAAATAAAAGATAAAATAGAATGAAATAAAAGATAAAATGAATAAAATAAAAGATAAAATAGAATAGAATAAATAAAACAGAATAGTATAAAGTACAAAAAAGAAAAGAAAATATAGAATAACAAAATAACAGAATAAAACAAAGCTCTTACATGTATGTATAATTGTACAGATGTTTTAGCGCCCTCTTCTGGTGCTGTTCAGCATCTTCAGCCCAGTAATGGGTTAATGTATGTGATTGGGTTTATTACTGACCTATGCGTCTCTATAGGTCAATGAAGGAGAGACTGAGAGTGAAATTGTGAGTGTGTGTTTCAGGTATACCCTGCGTTACGGGGACAAAATCTCCCAACAAAGATTGCAATATCCAAAATCCTTGTCCTTGTGGGGACATTTTTTGGTCTCCATGAGGAAAACAGCTTATGGGTATATACTGTAGAGTTTATCACGTGATTACTAAGATCACTACATATGATGTTAAAGGCGTATACCTTCTGTCTGAGCAGCTCATTGTCCACCTGTACTCTCTCTGCTCTTCTCAAACTCTCCTGAAGACTCTGCTTATGTTGCTTCAGCTCACTAATGTAATCACACGCCTTCGACAGGATCCCACCTTTACTCTGAGGAACAAATACAACATGTGAGACACAGTTTCAAGGCATCTATTGTAAATCACAGGGTCAATAATAACATCAGATTTTCATTTTAGGTGAAAAATGCATCATGCATCTCACCGCTGCAGTCTTGGCACTATCTATACCACAGTCTGGGATCATTTTCGAGAGCGTCACAATCCAGTTGTTGATTTTGTCTCGCCGTCGCCTTTCAACTGCAAATCAACAACAAGAAGGAGATCAGAGGCAAAATCTAGGCCATATTGTCTAAAATTGCAATACGTGTTCAGGCTATCAACCCTCTACTGACATCTGCAGGCAGATCTACTGTACATGATGCCTGATGAGATTCGTTCCTCAGTATCTTTGGGACGGGAACAGTATTAGTTACATAGAGACTGTTGCTTTGCTTTGATTTACAGCGTAAAGACTCATATTAGATTAAGAGAACCTTCATTATGTTGTGCTCTTCTCCTCTCATCCCTAGGGGTGCGCGGACTGTCCATTTTCCTGCAGTAATAATGGGGGGGAAATCAATGCATTATTTCACATATTTATTCACTTCAGTATCTCAATGAAGGCGTTTTAAAAGGCTAAACAGAAAATTACAAACAAAAAACCTAAACCACTATATCTATATATATTTTTTATATATTTATATATATATTCGAATATATTTATACATGTATTTACTTAAACATACATGCATACGTAGAGAGAGAGTGTGTGTGTGTGTGTGTGTGTGTGTGTGTGTGTGTGTGTGTGTGTGTGTGTGTGTGTGTGTGTGTGTGTGTGTGGATGCATGCATCTAAGCAAATAAGTAAATAAATACACACATAAATAAATAATTTAAGAACAAACACCAAACAAAGACAAAATTTAAATAAAATAAAAAAAAAATTTAAATGAAAAAAAATGCATATTTCTGTAATTTTAAATTTAGTTTTTTTTATCAAAATATGCGTAAAAAAAAGCTACACATAGTCTGGTAAATGCATGTTTTTTTACTTGCATTACTCGCACAAAATTATAATTACCGGTCAGTTTTGTTTAAAGTAAGTGTTCGTTTCATTTCAGAAATGCTGTGTGGATCTCATTTGCTTTTATTTGCATTTTACTTTGTACATTCAACCCAGAATTTATTCAGACACCTTCAACATTTCTCACATTATCACAGTTTATTCGCTTTAGTTTAGAAAATGGTAATAAAATATGACAAGAACTTAGTTGATATTTCACTGGTTTTGTCCATTCTTCTGTTAGACTGTCACAGATGAATTATGTTGAATATCTGTCAGCTGTTAAATTTAACTACATAATTAGATAATACCAGTTTAGCTCAAATAACTACCACGCAATGCTTCATGTTGTTCAGTCTGTGGTGTAAAAAGGTGCATTAGCAATTAAAGAAAAAACACTTCAGCAAAACATGATCAGGTCAAAGTGTCTGAATAATTTTAGGTCCCAAATTCTTATAAATCTTACTTGTAGACAACTGTCTGTATGAATTTTTTGGGTATAATATGTCACATGTTACTTTATTTTGCTATCCTCACTTACATAAATGAACTATAGTGTCCTGCACACACTAGTAAAACAATATCAAAAATGATATCTCTGAATACTTTTTGGTTTGACTGTATGTATTCACATTAAAGCCATCAGCCACGCTACACTCATCATATGGTGAAGTGATGAGCCCAGCTTAGGACCCCAGTATGCCTGATCTAAAGCTGTTCATGTAATAATCTTTTATTTTCATCCTGATCAGTAATATAGTTAAAGTGAAAGAAATTGCATTTTTAGTTATGTTTTGCGGTATTGTTAACGTTTTTTTTTAAATTGCTAGCATGTCATCATTATTTCTTAAACAGAATTATGCTTGTATCATATTTGTTATCAAAGTGTTTTATCAAAAAATACCGTAGATGGTGAAACAAACATTACCTCTAGTCATTTCGGATTGCTGTATGCTACAAAAACACTAAGAACGAGAAATGTTTAATTTCACAATCTATAGCTTCGGTTATATACGTACTAGTATAAGAAACATATAAGTTAAAAGACATTAATGGTCGTTATAACGTAGTTCAAACGACTTATATAATAAAGTGATATCTGATTTGTAACCAGGCACTAAAGCGATTACCCATAAAATTAGCTTTGAACCAATCGGATTGGTTGGGATTGCTTTTATATCATACTCTCATGAGTAGGTACTTATTTTTAATTTAAGTAATTACTTTTATTTAATTTACCAAAAAAAAGTATGTTCTATATAGTGTAATATGCACACCAGAATCTCACTGGAAGTAGAAGATCATCCAGGTACTTTTTTGCCTACTCTTTTATCAGTACTGTGATTTTGGACATCCAGCTTTTGTCACATACTGTTTTTCGTCTACTAAATAGTAGGGAAGTATGCGATTTCGGACGCAGCTCTAGTGAGAGTTAGAGGAGGCGGGGTCTGTTCTCCTAAAGCACAGTTTCATCACCCTAAAGACGGCCCAGAGTATGACATCACCTTTATTTATATAGCGCTTTTTACAATACAGATTGTTAAGCTTAGTCTCAGCTTTGTACGGTTACAGCCAGTGTTAGTGTGGATTGGCAGATCCCTCTGTAAGGACTCTCTGCCCTTCGCGTGTGTGATCTCGAGGGAGTCTCGGCATCGGCTGTGTTCATTACGTTATAAATTGCAGTGCTGAAACAGCTGCAGAAGCCCGACTTTAGCCTAATGACACAACTGTTCTCCGAGTGTAATCTTCCCTCAGGTAAACGCTTTAATGAAGTCACGACTCCACAGCATCTCACAAAACGCTTTCGAATGCAAACCAACAAAAAGTGAAGATGCTTTTATTTACTCTCCAGGAAGTCTCTTTACATCTAGCACTATATACAGAGGAAGTGACCTCGGTATGTGAATGTACCATGCACAGGCGTAACTATCATAGACAGTAAACGAAATGGACACAGCGACCCGCTCGATTTCAAAGGAGAAACGTGAAGCCCGATTAGAAGCACTCACTTCCTGATGGCTGAGCGACTGCGCAGGCTCACACTGAGCTTGATGACGTAGATGTGACGTGAGCAACATGTCTGACAGTTGTAAATCTTCTAGTAGCTGTGCCACATACCGAATTATTTCCAATTCCTCAAAAACGTTGTTGAAATATTTTGTCCTGTTGCTTTTATGGACTCTCTATCTATGGGCTTCTCCCTTGACTTTATTTCTCTATGTCCCCCCCGACTGCCTCATAGACAGTAAAAGATTGCCTGCGAGCTTCTCCTCCTGTCTATACGCTAATTTCTCTACTGCGCGACAGACTCTTGCGTGGTTATGACGCAATCGTTAGCTTATTTTTACAAAACCGGCTTCTACGGGGCCATAACGTAAGATACAAAGTAATGGAGCCTTTTATACATTGTCGTGTTTCTTTAGAAATAAATAATGGACAAATGAAGTCTTTGGACGCCTCAGATGTAAAGTTATTCGCTGTCAAAAGTGACGCCAAAATGAATGGGAGTCAATGTAATGCTAACAGCAGGTGAAGTTCTGCTATAATGGCGGCTCCTGCGAGGCTTCAGTTTCCGGCTGATGGATTAACCCCTTGGTGACTATCGGTAAGCCGGACGCGGTTGCTTACGGGCCCGGAACAATCAGGGGCCCGCGTGACTGGAAGATATTGATTGACAGCCGGGGTCCCCTATCGCATTTTACTACTTTTAGTCTGATCGCGTTTTACTTTATCGTGAATTTATTTGAATGAATAATGACAACAACGTATTTTACTGATCATTAAATGCATGTGTGAAACGAACAATGATGGATTTTTGTGTAATTTGTTTTGAATTGGGACTGGGGAATCCCCGGGTCTGTAAGTGAACATGCATATAGAGAGCCTAAGTCCCTCCCCTCCGCTTCCGGCTCAAGGGACCTTATTTCGGAAAAAATATGTATAGTCAATGGCGAGAGACTTATCTTTTTATTCCGTCTGAATTGTGCCCTGAATTACACATATGATGTGTCAATTTAAAAGATAATTATGAAAGTCAAGAAAGTCACAGTTTGTCATAAAACAGAAGAGTAACATTTAGTTTTATGTGGAAATCGCTCAATGAACTACATCTCTCGTCTCGCACTATGCACGTCACCAAGCTTGTGTGTGTGCAGTCTGGTACTAAACACACAGGCATGACGGCGTAACGTTACGATTATACCGTTAGACTATAGAAATGACAGACGTTAGCTTCAGTAAAGTTAGCTTCATTCATTGAGAGAAAAGGTATGACGTCACATCGCCTTTTGGTTTGTAGTCTTTGTAATTACGTATTTTCACAGTCTTATAGCTCAACAGTTTTACATCAAACTGCGACTTTTTTGACTTTAAAATGTATTTTTTAACTTGACAAACATCATATGTGTAATTCAGGGCACAATTCAAACAGGATCCAAATATTTGTTGTCTCTCGACATTGACTACCATACAATATTTTTAGTTTAACCACTGCTACTATGTTAAACTAAAGAAACATGGAAATGGAATTGCAACGTATTTTGTTCGAGTGGCCTGAATGGACAGGACATAATCATATTGGCTCAACCAATGGCATGTATTTGAGATGGCCTTATCTGCAAAACATTGGAAAACGGGCATGCTTGAGTGTCTGAAACTTGTTTGGAAATTCAGGTTTGTTGCACGCATGCTCATTTTTTTCTATATACACTATATGGATAAAAGTATTGAGACATCTGATCATTTCACCAACCGGGACTGTAATGGTGTCGCATTGTAAATACATAGACATTAATATTGTATACATCGATTTTAATATGGATTTTTTTCCCCCTTTTGCAGCTGTAACAGCTTCCACTCTTCTCAAAAGGATTTCCACAAGATTTTGGAGTGTTTCTGTGGGAATATTTGCCCATTCATCCAGTAGAGCGTGTGTGAGGTCAGACACTGATGTTGGACGAGAATGCCAGGCTCGCAATCTCCGCTCCAGTTCATCCTGAAGGTGTTGACATCTCTGATCAAATGATCATGTGATCGAAATCTCTTGACTCTGAGTGAGTCAGTCTTCCAGACCAAACTCATCTAACCATGGGTGTGTCCCAAATCACCCTCTGTACCCTTAAATAGCACACTATTTCAGCCATTTGTAGTGTGTCAAAACCACTGGCGTCGGAAGCAAAAAAAAAAAAAAAGTGAGTGGGTCCTCCCCCAGAAAAATGTTACTGGAGTAAATGCCATTTCAAATCAAATCAAATCAAATCATTTTTATTTATAAAGCACATTTAAAATCAACCTTGGTTGGCCAAAGTGCTGTACAGTAGAGTAGGAACTAGACAAGACAAAGTAACAAATACAAATAAACAAACTAAATAAAAGTAATTAATTAAGAAGCATACAAGTTATGGTACACTGAACGCACTGGAGAAAAGATGAGTTTTCAGCAGCGATTTGAATTCAGCTACTGTGGAAGCTGATTTTATATATAATGGTAGAGTGTTCCACAGCTTGGAGCCGGCTACTGCAAAAGCACGATCACCTCTACGTTTTAAACGGGATCGTGGGACAGCCAAGAGATGTTGGTCTCTTGATCTGAGTGATCTGGATGGATTATTAGTAGGCTAGTAATTCAATCCGAGAGGTATTTGGGGGCCTGGTTGCAAAGCGATTTATAGACAAATAATAACATTTTGAAATCGATTCTAAATCGGACTGGTAGCCAGTGCAAAGAACGAAGAATTGGAGTGATATGATCTCGTTTTCGGCTGCCAGTGAGCAAACGGGCAGCCGCGTTTTGGACCATCTGAAGACGTGAAATGGAAGCGAGAGGTAACCCAACATATAATCAATTGCAGTAGTCGATACGTGTTGAAATAAAAGCGTGAATAATCGTTTCAAAACTATTCCTATTTAAAAATGGCTTGACTTTGGCCAACCGGCATAAATGATAAAAACTGGCTCTGACAGTGGCATTAATTTGCTTGTTTAGCTTAAGACTACTATCTAGATAAAATCCTAAGTTTTTTACTTCGGAAGTAAGGTGTGGTGTGAGGGTACCGAGGTCAGTGCAATATCTCTCAGAGAGCTCACTGGGGCCAAACTGGATGATTTGTGTTTATTGTGTTTAGTGATTTGTGAATATTTCATGTATTCTGGTGCCTTTTAATTAAACAAGTAAACTAAACTCCGCTTCACGTCGTGCATTAAATCCACAGCTATCCGTGGATTATCCGCTGCTGATACCATGGTCATTTGCCAGCATTGACAACTTAAAGCTGTTATTGATGTTTGCAACACAATATTTGACTGGAAGGGTACAACAGGTGTTTTTTTTCGTCAGAGAAATATAATGGCGATTCAGCGGAAATGGAGTTTAATTTATTAGGGAATTCCTCAAGTGGAGAGGATTTGACTGACGGCGCTCTGAAAAGTGAACAGAAATTAAGCGCTGAATTAGAGATGGTAAAAGTGAGTGGGTCCAATATAATTGGGCTTAAAAAGTGGGTGGGTTTTGTCCCACACATATACAATGGTTCCGACGCCCATGGTCAAAACCATAGTTGACGTTACCGAGTGCACTCATTCAATCCCACAATGCATCGCAATAACGAATGCACAAACGATGTACGCTCAACAGCTAGAGAATACTCATACCCAGACAGCAACATAGTATCGGCCCAGATCCGGCCCAGATCTGGTACACCTGGAATCCACACAGCCCGGATGTGGGCCGGATCTGGGCCGATACTATGTTGCTGTCTGGGTATACACCTGTGGCGATGGGTCTGATTGAAACACCCGAATTCAATAATCAAGTCACAATACTTTTGTCCTTATAGTGCATTTTACTCAACAAAGTCAATTTTTACGCACATTAGGTGTTAATTTTGTGGCATAGAAATGACAATCTATACCTTTAAGAGACAGTTTGGGGTTTATTGTGACTTAAGAGGATGTAAATGTTTTTTTCTCACCAGTTAAAACCTTCATGCTGTTGTGTGTTGAGTTCATCTCTGCAGAAAAGGGGCACATTTATTTCAGACATTTCAAAAAACATCTTGACTGCGTAATTCAGGCTTGAAGTTAGATGGAGCATTACAGAAACAGTTTGATTGGATCGTTAGCATCTTTTGCTGACTGATATTCACATAAAAATATTTCAAGAAATATGTACTGGAATGGCATACAACCTACAATTTATGTAGTATTTTTACTGTGCATACACTAGGAAAATTGTTGGAAGATCTAATAACATACATTTTCTTAAATCTGGGATGTGCAACAGAACAAACCATTATTTTTGACAGTATTTGACCACACTTCAAATACATGAGACATTTTGCACAAAATCTGATGGTGAAAACTAATAAAAATGAAAAAAAAAGCACACAACTAAAACTAATTTATTAGTAAATACTATATAAATAATACTAAAAAAAACACTGGTACTGTGTATCTATGTGATCAGCATTTCATTCTGCATGCAACACACACTCTCTAACTACAGTGGCTTTTATCCCAGGAAATAATAACCCGAGGGATTTACAATTCTAATGGAAGAAAGAAAGATTAGGACTCTTGTGGAATTCATTACGCTGCAGATTTCGCATGAGCTGCAAAAGCTGTGCGTGTCCAAAAGAAGGAAATAATCAAACAAGAATGACTGGAACAAACGTGTGATTCTTCAGCAGGATATTTCTACTGAGCCTATTTTGGAGGATGAGAATGTTGCAACCGCACAATCGCGTGAGCATCAACGGTTTTCACAACACTTCTGCTTCTAGAGAGTAAAAACAGCACCATCAGAAGGAAGCACAACAAACCACGCTCTCCCATGAGTTATGACTGAATCTGAGCACATGATCCTGTCAAAAACTAGAATCGTGACAAACAGCCCTGTTTTCATATGGAGCGGGATCCCAAGGTTAAATGGAGAGCAAGGAAGATGCAAAAGTGCAACACGGAGCCTGTAGACAATCACTTCTGGGTAAATCCCATCCCAAATTCAAAAGACAAGTCCCTGACGCGGTATTATTTCACCTACAACATGTGTACATGTGTTTTATTCAGTAGTAATGAATGTTACGGGTTACAATGCACAACACCTGTGGCTTGCTGTCAGTAGGCTGTAAATGCAAGATTTTTGTAGATCTTGGTAAAGTGCACCGAGATACAGATCTTAAGAAACAGGCTTAAAAACTAGGGCTGTGCAACGATTAATCGCATCCAAAATAGAAGTTTGTGTTTACATAATATATGTGTGTGTGTGTGTGTGTACTGTGTATAATTATTTTGTTTATCTAAATACACACACATGCATGTATACATTTTAGAATGTTTATTTATTTATATATATAATATGTATATATACAGTATGCAAATATTTATTAAATATGTACATGCATATCTGTGTATTTATAATACAAAATAATTAAACACAGTACACACACATATATATCATTTAAACACAAACTTTTATTTTGGATGTGATTAATCACGATTAATCGTTGCCCAGCCCTATTAAAAACATAACACCTGTTTTGTGCCTTTTTTTTTTTGTACTTACACAGTGCAAGTGTGTGTGTGTGGAGCTATAGTGCGCTGAGAGGCAGAAAGCAGAGCGTCTGAAGGAGTCATCATCACGTAGAGGTGACCTAAACCAGAGAGACGACAGATGTTGCAATGCTGCACATACTATAATCAAATCACATTCACTGACACTGAGAGAACTCACGTTTATTCTGATAAGAGATGTACTGTATGATTGTGCAGAGTCTGTAGTTCACAACCAAAGGGATGGACAGAATGACTACAATATTATTTATATACATATATACATAATGAATAATTGTATTTTTAAATATTATAAAATGTATATTATATATATATATATATATAATGCTGATGATAATAATAATAAAATTTTTTATATTATTATATACACTACCAGTCAAAACATTTGGAATAATTAAAAAATAATAATAAATTGTGAAAGAAGTCTCTTCTGCTTACCAAGGCTGCATTTATTTGATCAAAACAGTGCAAGCAGAAAAAAACTTTATAGAAAGAAAAAATATCTATAGGTAATATTGAGAAATATTATTATAATTTAAAATAGCTGTTTTCAATGTGAATATATAGTAAAGTGTAATTTATTTACAGCAGCATGTGTCCAAATTTTAATCTTAACCGTTCGATTTCATCAGAAACGATCTTAAAACAGGGCTTTACTTGTAAAACGCCGAACTTACCCTTTAAAATGTGTGGAGTAGGTAAGACAACGATAAAGAAATTAATTTTTTTTTATTCAGCAAGGACACATTAAATTAATCAAAAGTTACAGTGAAAAAAATGTATAATTTTACAAAAAATTCAATATAAAAAATAAGTGCTGTTTGTTGAACTTTTGATTAAAAGTATCCTGAAATAAACTACTTAAAATCGGTTGTATATAAATAGTATGCAGCTACTTTGAGATAATTTGAGATTAAATATTTGTCAGATAAATAGATAGAATAATGAGTTTAAGCACCATTCACTTGTAATTTCATCAGATTACAGCTCAAATTATTCACAACAAATGAATAAGAAGAATAAGAAACATCATCACATGGATATTTTAGACTATCGAGGATCAGACAGCATGAAATGTGAAAAACAGATAATAGCACACCTTACTTTAAAGGTAAACTAACTTACTACATTACGTGTGTGAGGCGGCGGATCTCAAACTGGCCCGTACCTGTCGTGTGTGTGATTGTGGGTTCGGCTGCTGTTCCCTCGCTCACAGAGGATGCTGGGAAATACACACATCGAGTCTCCTCTCTGTCACCGTCCCCATCAGGACTGCCTCCATTACTGAACGAGTTTTGAATTACTGTCTGGGAGGAAACAAAGCATAAACTTTAACATCTGGCTATTTGGTTATAGCTGAGTTTGTGTAATATTCATCTTGTGCTCTGACGTGTTGTCATGTTCTGCTGTGTGTTGAATGACACTCATGATGAACCATAATGAAGTACGAGCTGGTTCACAAACGTGCTGATTTCATACCTGCAGGGATCCGGTGATATTATTATTATATGATTCGGCTGCGTCCGAAATCAAATACCTCCCTACTATATACAGGGTTCATACAGATACTGTAAAATTCAATTCCAGGACTTTCAAGGACGTTTCACGCACTACTTTCTTGGTTTTCACGGACTGAGATCTCACTTATTAAACAATATCTTTATTTTCTTTCAAATTCTATAAAAGGGAAAATAGATAAATAAAAATAATCTAATAAAACAAAATAGTACAAATAATAAAGGGCAGCACATACTGCAAACTTTAATCATTGAAAGGATCCTATGACAAAGTTATCGCTTTCCTTATTAAAACTGATATTTTCTACCATGAATATATGATTGACCTGAAGAATGAAAGATGTATCATATACTTTGATATTTATATGAGTAATATCACGCTCATAGCCATGAGAAATGGCTCTATATCTGTATTAGATGGGCTGCAGCATGAAAAAAATGTTTTATCAATAATATTAAACACTAATTTTTACATATATTGTCTTTCAATAATTCAAGCGCTTTTCATGTAGGCCTACCTTTTCTTAAATATGGCTGATTTCAAGGGTTTTCCAGGACTTAAATTTCAAAAAGTAAAATTCAAGCACTTTAAGCATCTTGTACGATCCCTGTATATCGTAGGCGAAAAACACCTATAATAAGTGTTTATATTCGGACTATTTTAGACTGGTTCGTGCGTGACTCGTCATATAAACAGAGAGAAGTAGTTCCGGCTACAATGTTCTTCCGCAAGTAGTTCTGTTTATTATTCGCTAGAGCGCCAATAGTTACGGACTGCCGCTTTAATGATAATAATCCTGGTTTCAAATAATAAAAAAACAATATAGTATTTAAAGACAAAAAAACAATATAGTATTTAAAGATACAAAAAACGAGGTTGCATCTGAAATCATATATATTTCCCTAATATATAGTAGTCAAAAAAAACAGTATGTGACAAAAGTATGTCTAAACTCAAGAGAGTCAGCAAAACGTTCCCGGATGATCTACATCTTCCGGCAGATTCTGAAGTGTGCATATGATGGACACTCTACTATCCCATGAGGCCCCAGGAGACGATTTATGAATGATACTGACACTGGTAGATCACATGATAATGACAACATGGCGAATGTATGTCCAGATAACATTCATACTAAACACACTCATAATATATAGAATGCACTTTTTTTAGCGTGGAGAATGTGCGATTACGGACACAGCCAGAGACTTTCATTACTAGGGTAGATTAAAATATAGATTTTTTAGAATATTATCCAATTTTGATTCTTAATATGCCATTTTTCAGTGGATGTATAGAGTATTTTTAGCAGCATTTCCATGTTTGTTCTATTTTCCAGATGTTTTTAGGTTTCTAATAGGCCTATATTCGCACTGGATTTAGAAATACCCCCAAACATCTGAATATTATGACTGTAGGAACCCTGTCAAACTGTAAAGAACATTTAAACTACAAATGATGGCCATGATACTTAATCACATCACATCTTGCGGTACAATATCAGCTTAAGTTGTCACAACATATACATCCAAAAGTTTCAGTACCATAATTTTGCTATGTGGTTTTGTCATTTTTATTCGTTTTTGCAATTATTTATATTTTTTTAGTTTTCATTTTAGTCATTTTACTACTTCAACTATTATTATTTTTTTCAAATAGTTGCAATAGTAACATTCAAATTTTTGTTTCATATTTTTTTTTTACGTTTAGGAAAAAAAAATACCCATCACATTCGGCCCCTAATACAAGGAACAATACATGAACAGGACAAATGTGATTTAAAGCCCCCCTGTAGTCAATAATTGTATTCCTTAAAGCTCACCTTTGATCACCAAAATGAAATATTTAAACTTTTTGCTTGAAAAACAAAAAATTCTTCATGCCTTAAAATAGCTTGAATGTAACTCGACACCCTTGCCTCATTTAGTATACGCGGTTCTATGAATATGCAAATGAGCCCCGCCTCCGCTCACTCACTCACTCTGAGATCCACTCGTTGACGATCACACGTTGATCTGATTGGTTACAAGGTCGTTTGTGACGTCAGAAACACCAGCGATTTCAAACCGTGTTTTTGAGACTGTCTTTGGTTCACTGCAGTTTTAAGCAGAAAATACTCAATGCTGTCGACTTATGAATTTACACATGGTTTGTCTTAAAGCATATTAAAAACACCATAGACATATAACAACATTTAAAGCTGGATTTTCACCACAGGGGGACTTTAAATGATACTTTAGCTGATATTGTACAGCAAGATATGATGTGATTAAGGTATCGCAACATCTCGACATTGAGACGAGATAGTCTGCTGCTTTTTGTTGACCTAAAATGCAAGAAAAAGTCATGATTAACTATAAAGTGTTCATGGAAAAGTTGCCAGCGTCTCCTGGCTTAATTCTCCATTCGTCCATTTAATAATCATCCCTCCAGTCCATGCAGAGAGCTGTGCATGATCTAATTTAGGTCTAAAATGACACAGTTGTTCACTGAAAGAATACACATTTGTAAATGCCCCTTAACAGACCCCCCACCCCCCAATCATCTGTCATGTGACCCGCCTGCTGACTGACATGTGACACAGGCCCAGTGCCAATCCCAATGAGAGATTAAAATCACATGACTGCTGCTGCAAATAGGTGAAACTCAAGAAAACGATATGCATAAAGAAAATAAAGCTATTCTCAATGGCCATTTGTGTACATTTTACCTTGAATTCTCATTACTGTAATTTTGTTATTCCTATTTTTCTCAGTGGTTGTTCTCATTATATTAATGGGGGGGGGGGGGGGGGTACTTTTTAATACAATGTTTTTATCAGTATTTTTAATATTGTTTAATCAGCATAAATGAAATACTATCATAATGTATACAATTTGAATAAAATCCCCCATTTTATGCATTAAAGTAATGAAAAAATAATTCATCCTTCATTCTCTGAAATATAATTTTTGGGGATTTTGATGTAAACCAGACAGGCACTTGGCAATGAAAAATAAAATAATGCTATTTTCAATGGCCATTTATAAAAATTTACATGTTGACCCTAAATTCTCATTATTCTCAGTGGTTGTTGTTCTTATTATATTAGAGGGGGATATAACTATACCATTTGCTATATAACTATGCCATTTTAATACCCCACCCTTTTATTTTTGCATTAAAAATAATGAAAAAATAATTTAACAAATAACTCTTTTCTGAAATATAATTTTCAGGCAGTTAAATAAAATAAAACCTCAAGAAAGACAAAAATGACATAAAACATGCAGAGAAATGAGCTATATCTTACAGATGGTATGATATAGTTATCAAACCGATTGACATCGGTTTAATCCTCCTCTGAATAAGCTTGACTCTAATAAAGGATTTATCTGTGATGGCATTGAAAGGACACTCACCTGTCCTCCAGGATGTTCTGTGTGAAACTGATAGTGAATGTTTCCATCCACATGAGCTAAAGGACGAGGATCAGCGGCGACTGCCAAACCTGCGGACATGAAACATGTTGATTTAATAAAGTTAATCAGCATCAAAATCATTTGAGTTTATGTTTTATAATTAAAAGTACTTATAAGTAATCTAAAAGTCTCTCGATTAACATGAAATATAATGCATATAACATGTATAATAAAGAATAAACACAACAAAGTGTTGAAGATAAATAATAGCACATCATACTACTGAAACAGTGCCAAACTCGCCATAAAACCCAGAACTAAAGCAAATATCTGGGGAATTAAGTAGAACATCAGGAAAAGAGAGAACAATAACAAACAAAGCATGTATCATGGAACAAATGCATCATCATGTGACCAACACAACTTAATAACAGACATACCTTCAGTTATTTGTCCAACCTTCTTGTCTTGATTTTTGTGACTGCAGATAAACTTGTTCCTGTGGCGCATAAAAGTGAAATATGATCCTACATTCATCAACATTTTTTATTTTTTTTACAATCACATACAGTAGTTTAACTTTTTAGAAGTTGTTGGTCTCTATATATAAAATACAAAACAATTCTGAGGACCAGCAGCACAGTGTTAAATCCCCAATCACAGACGATGCACAATGCATCAAAGTGCATTCATAAAATATATCTTCTTCAATCATTGTCTTCACAGACTTACAGTGTATTCCTGCATGCATGGATCTCTGATAGCTCTCTGTGAGAGACAGTGTGTGTGCATTACCTGTGTGAGGAGTGTGTGTTGAGCTGCAGCTGATCCATCAGTGCTCTGACTCTCTCACAGATCATGATCACGGGAACAAACACTCAGTCATGTGAGATTCTGCTTCTTCTTCTGAGGCTTAATGCCCACAGTACTGCCACCAACTGGAGAGTGGAAATAAGGTATTATATTTAAATAAATAGATAAATGTAAACGTTTAATACACACACACACACACACACACGCACACACACACACACACGCACACGCACATATTTTATATTATTTTGTGTTATTATTTTTTTTATGTTTTATTTTATATTTATTTGATCAACAATTTGAAAAAACATTTATATTGTGAAATATTATTACAATTTAAAATAACTGAATATATTGTAATTTATTCCTGTGATCAAAGCTGTATTTTCAGCATCATTACTCCAGTCTTCAGTGTCACATGATCCTTCAGAAATCATTATCATGTGCTGATTTATTATCAATGTTGGAAACAGCTGTGCTGCGTAATATTTGTTTGGAACCTTTAATACTTTTTCAGGATTCATCAATAAAAAGTTTTTATTCAAAACAGAAATCTTTTTTTTTAAATCTTTACTATCCCTTTTTATCAATTTACCACATCCTTGCTGAATAAAATTATTAATTTCTTTTTTTTTTTAAATAAGAAAAACTTTGGAACAGTATATTCTAAATAAATGCTATTTTTTTTTCTTTGTTTTTGCTTTTTATTCATCAAAGAATCCTAAAAAAGTATCACAGGTCATTAAAAAATAAGAAGCAGCACAACTGTTTCCAACATTGATAATAAATAATCATATTAGAATGATTTCTGAAAGATCATGTGACACTGAAGACTGGAGTAATGATGCTGAAAATTCAGCTTTGATCACATAAATTACAGTTTACTATATATTTGCATAGAAAACAGCTATTTTACATTGTAATAATATTTCTATAATCATTTGTTTCTGTATTTTTGATTAAATGCAGGTTTGATGAGCTGAAGAGACATTTTTCAAAAACATTAAAATAGTAATGTTTCCAAATGTTCCATGTTTCCAATGTATATACACATACTGTATATGAACGAAACTCGGAGCAACTTTAAGAAATCTATATTTGTGTTAAATTAAACTTACCTATAATCTAAATATGATTACACAAAAATTCAAGCTCTTTGTTTTACATTAAAAATAAGGGCACTGGTTAATTTTGACTCAAGTCTTTTCATTGTGACCACCAGATGTCCTCCTTTCGTGAGCTTCAGTGAATCATTTTGCCAATATATTCAATATTTAGTTTCTGAGTCTTAGAAAACTGCGTTTTTATCACCACTTATTGTAGTAATTTCGTTTAATATTGAGTGAGGTCTAGATATGCTGCCTGAGCTGCGTTTAGTTACAACAGTCAGTCACACGACCTTTAACCTACTTATGAAAGGAACCAATTTTAAGTCTGTTTCAGCTCGACTCGAGTGCAAGAATACCCAAAGTTACTGATTGGCCACAGCTCAGCTTTTGATTGACAGGTCCCAGATCTGAGCAGTTCCATTGGCTCACAGAACGGGCGTACGCTACACCCCGCCCCTAATGGTGTCACACCACTAGCGCTCCGGCTAGATCGTTCTGCTGAAGTTCACCGATGCCCGGCGTCGAACAGAGGAAGGTCCACGATGAGCGCCCGAGTTCTGGTCGGAGTTAAACGGGTCATTGATTATGCTGTCAAGGTACACATCAGATAATACACACGCTAATGCTATTAATTATGAATAAACACGGTGTTGTCCTGCCTTGGACAGTTTATGGCATGGAAAAGAGCTGAGTGTAGGCCAGCTGCTCTGTTGAATGAGGATAGCTATATAAACTGTGTTGTTTAGATGAAGGTCAGCGTTATTAATATTGTTGTTTTAATTAATATCTGACGAAACTACTTACAATCATGACCGTGGGATCATAATAATGAACTATATTCTACTGTAAACAACTGCCCAGATTTAGTTTTATAAATATGCACGTTGCGTAACATGATAATTAACGTTAGTCCCCTTAAATCGATTAATCGCATCTAACATAAACGTTTGTGTTTATTTAATATATATATATATATATATATATATATATATATATATATATATATATATATATATTACAAACACAAACTTTTGTGATTAATTGAAATAAATCGATTTGATAGCACTGATAATACATATGAATGTGAAAAAATGAAATGCATGTGATCTTTTAATATGACTGCAAGAATTCCTATAAAGAAAGGTGTTTTCACATTTAATCAGGGTTAATGTTAAAGTTTATATTATTAATATCCATTTTCAAAACATGTGGGTCACCATTAATGGGCATATTTTATTTTCCATCTGTTGTCTATAATGTAATTGCATTTAGGCAATTTTATATATGCACATGCTGAGATTTATATTTAATATGTAATAAAATGGCATCATTTATCAAGTACATTTATCCAAAGTTATTTGTATAATTACACTTTTGTTTAAAATATTGGGGAAGAAGGGACATTTGATGAAACAGACTTATAAATACATCGTCTTTCTCAGTTTGTAGTATAAAAAATAGATAGAGTTGATAATAAAATGTATTAAAAATATTAAAAGATCACTGACAAAAAAAAGTGTCATAGTTGAGATGATTTGATTTTCAAGATACTTACTAGAAACTTATTTTATTGATCACTCAATTAGCAACATTTTGTTTAACATAGTATGCAGATCTACAACATTTGCTTAAATGTGTTTACACCCAGTGTGCAAAATCGTATTTGATCGATCTCTGAATGCTCATTTTATGATTTATTGAGCTCATTTGCTCATTTTCTGTCTGTAATCTTTGTTATTGTGACCTTATATTTTGGCCTTTATCAAGAATCAGATTACAAATGAGTTGCTATGCTGTGATTTATTGATTTGTCAGATCATATTGATCAGGCTTGTTACCAATACATTGTCAAATATCCCAAATCTGTGTCATTATGATCTTTTCCAATCAGATTCCAATGAGCTAGAGCTGGATGTTCATTGTAAGTGTGTTTGGTGTAATTTGTGATCCTGAAACCTCTGAGCTTACTCGGTCTGTTATGATCCAGTACACCTTATATAGGGATATTGATCCGAAAGTATGTGTCCTCAAAACTGCTTGAGTTACAGACCGATCAGTGTGTGTTGTGTGCGTGCTGTGGATTATGAAACAGTCTCTGTTGTATCAGAGTCGGTCTGTGTCCTTCATGCCACTCTTGGAATAGTATGTGCACAGGTCATCTGAGGTCAAACTCAAGCCTCTGACTGTGAATGTTTTGGACAACCTCCAGTTAAGCCTTGTAAAAGTCAAGTCACATTTATATAGAGCTTTTTACAATACAGAATGTTTCGAAGCAGCTTTTCAGAGATAACAGGAAAATAATGCAACAAAGTTTGTTTCCAGAAGAAAATAGCCTCAGTGATGTTTCATTTTTTTTTGTAAAAAGCTTAATTAACTTAATTTATATATGTCATCGTCCAGCTCAGTTCAGTTCTCGCCGTCTTGATCCAGCATTGCCGTTATAAATGATAATGATCTGATCAAGATAAAATTTTAGCTTGGGATGAAAAGCTTTGTGTTTTTTTGTGCTCATGTTCTGTATGATTACTCCTCTGTGTCTCTGTCTCTGTCCACCTCAGATCCGGGTCAAGCCGGACCACACAGGAGTGGTTACAGACGGCGTCAAGCATTCGATGAACCCGTTCTGTGAGATCGCAGTGGAGGAGGCCGTCAGACTCAAGGAGAAGAAGCTTGTGAAGGAGATCGTGGCCGTCAGCTGTGGTCCTCAGCAGGTTCAGGTAAGAAATACACAAGTTATATATACAGTATATATACACACACACAGGTGAAACTCGAAAAATTAGAATATTGTGCAAAAGTTATAATTTTGATGATTATGGCTTACGGCTTACAAAAACCCCAAATTCAAAATCTCAGAAAATTTTAATATTACATGAAATCAATAAAAAAAATGATATTAAATACAGAAATGTCGGCCTTCTGAAAAGTATAATCATGCATATATGCATATAGTTATATATACTAAATATATTAGTTTCACATTTTAATTTGAATTACTGAAATACATGAACTGTTGCACGATATTCAAATTTTTTGAGTTTCACCTGTGTGTGTGTGTGTATATATATATATATATATATATATATATATATATATATATATATATATATATACCCTCATGTTTTGATTCGATAAGTATCACGATCCTAAACTCACGATACGATATTATTGTGATACTTCAAGACATATGATAAAAGGTTAAAATGCTAAATTTGGTATTACATTGGGTATGTAAATGAATAGGCTTGGACTTGGTGCTGGAAACCCAATGTGACCCAATGTGCTGGAAACCCAATGCACAGGACAATAGAGACACCAGAATAAACATATTCATGATTCTGAAGTTGAAAACAGAAAAAGTGAAACTGAAAAAGTGTTTTTTGATAAAAACACCTTTAAAAAAGTGTTTTTTAAAAGATTAAAAAAACGTGCAATGAAAAACACCTGCAATAGTTTAACTTTGTAATGTCATTATTTCATATAACAATAATAGAGAATAAGAATGCAGAACTTAACTTTTAATTGAAATAAACAAAAACATTTACATATTTCAGTGATGCTTTGGATGAACAATATATAAAAGCTGAAGTATATAACTGTTTTTGACAGCGCCTCAGTCACAAGCTCAGCTTCTTGTTGGTCTTCTCACCAGAGATGATTCAGTGTAATTATCGTTCGATGCTGCTTTATTAAGGCGAAGCGCTAAACGCTATTCATGCAACTGAACGCCGTCGCGTCGTTTTTTTCCTTTTTTCTGCTGATCGCCCGCAGTATCCTTGCTCCCCCACGCTTTGAGAACCACTGCTTTACTACATGCAGAGAAAATATAAAATATTATTAATTTCACAGTTATTAATTTCTGGGTGCGTTACATTAATATCTGTGTTGCAGGAGACAATCCGGACTGCTCTGGCCATGGGTGCGGACCGCGGGATACATGTGGAAGTGTCTGGAAAAGACTACGAGACGCTCGGTCCCCTGCAGGTCTCCAAGATAATGGCTGCTCTCGCTAAGAAAGAGGAAGCCGATCTGATTATTCTGGGGAAACAGGTAGCTGACGGTTAATTATTGTACAGTATTAACAAATTACTGAATATTCATCAGTTGATTTCATGATATTGTGTTTTCTTCCTCTTTTAGGCCATAGATGATGACTGCAATCAAACTGGGCAGATGACGGCAGCTCTATTGGACTGGCCGCAGGTTTGTTCACATCTGTATATTTAGTAATGTTTGATAAAGAAAGAATCACTATTACTATGGGCTGGATTTGAAGACCCTAGAATCATGGTAGAGATTTTTGCATGAGCATTGTTCTTCAGAAAATGTACATGAAGCGACAATAATCTTCTTGTCACTTGGAGGTCAGGTGTTGTAGGATTATTTCTATTTATTTCAAATCCAATACTGCAATTGACCCTTCGCTAAGCCCCGCCCTCCCTAGTTACTGTTGCCATGCCTGTCAAGCTTTCGCGCCTGGCACGTCTATTACAGTGTGTGTGCGCACCGGTGTCAGACATTCCCAATGAGATAATTAGTAATTTTTGACGAACATGTGAAATATCTGAGAGAGCAAGACAAAAGGGACTGCAGTATGCATTCGAGGGATATATCCACGACATAATATGCAACCGATTAGCGAGTAATTTAAAAAAAATTTAAGCTAAAGCCTATAGTCGCAGCGCAAGCAGCAACGCCTCATACGCTGACCATTCAAATGGAAAGCACAAATTGAGGAACAGCTATGGTTGTGCACAGCAGGGTAAGTGAAATGTGAAAATAATCTAATAATTATAAATCAAACAGTTTATCCATACATTTTGTGGAATAACACTAACAGCGGGAGAGCCGCGATCGGATTGGGTTAAAGTTACTCAGTCAGGGGTAGTAGACCGTCGATTAACAAAATGCTGAAATATATTTTAAAGTATGTCAGTGAGCCTCCATCTTGTCTTTAATCGTCTTATTTTACGTTAAAATATGTGCATTATGAACAAAGAACCGTCATTATTTACAACTTCCAAGCAATAGGTGTTTTTGTTAATCCTGTCGACACTTAGATGTGAATGGGGTCTCCAACACTCCTGATCCACGCACATCATTTCTCACCTTGGCTTTTAGATTTTCGGGAAGGAAAACAATTCCACTCCCCCGTCCAAACTTTTAGGATACCGGGTATCAGATTTGCACAATCCATACGCACAACACTTCGGCATGTTTCCCTCGCTCGAAAGCTTTCCAGACCTCCCGCGCCTAGTTACGGTTGGCCAGTGGTGGATTTCGGGCGTGGCTTAGCGAAGGGTCAATTATCCCTTTATTTGTCACAGTTTCGATGCCAAAACACATTATAATCCACAAGTGTGCATGTCCACTTACGATGCCGGCACGTCAAAAATTGTTTGTTTTCATTACTTACACCTGACTGCACTTGCTCTCTGGCTACATATATACTTATTAAACCCACACTTCACCCAGTCAGTGTCCAACAGTGGAACAACAACATATTATAAATGGAGCATAGTGGCACTTACAGTGCAATATTTGCTCTGCCTGTTGTGCCACATTTCTTTCTGGACTGAGAGAGACCCCTCTCCCGAATTATTTGATCTTTTTCTAGGGAACGTTTGCATCGGAGTTGACCTTAGAAGGAGGCAAGCTGAAGGTGGTGAGAGAAATTGATGGTGGATTGGAGACCATTATGATCAATATGCCAGCCGTTGTGACCGCTGACCTCCGTCTCAACACTCCCAGATACGCCACGCTGCCCAACATCATGGTACAGTAATGCAACAGATTATGCTCTGTGCACCCATAGGGATTCAAGGTTTTTTTGGTAACACTTTACAATAAGATTCATTAATGTATACTCTTAACATGAACTTACCATGAGCTATACATTTGTTACTGTATTTGTTAATCTTTGTTGATGTTAGTTAATAAAAATACAGCTGTTCATGTTAGTTCACAGTGCATTAACTAATCTTAACAAGATTTTAATAAAGTATTAGTAAAAATTGAAATTAACATTTTACAAGGATTAATAAATGCTGTATAACTGCAGTTCATAATTAGTTCATGCTAACTAATTTAGTTAACGAATGTTAACCAATTAACCTTATTGTGAAGTGGTATTTTTTAGCAATACCAGGATCATGGGTTAGATTCACAGGGAATGCATGAACTGATTAAATACAAATTGAATGGAATTTAAGTTGCTTTAAACAAAACTCTCTTCTTAATGCATATATGTAAATGTATACACTACTGGTAAAAAGTTTGGAATTAAAATGTGTCATTTGTAATGAAAGAAGTCTCTTATGCTCACAAGGCTGCATTTACTAGATCAAAAATACAGTAAAATTCTGGAATATTACTATTTAAATTTACCGTTTTCTATGTGAATATATTAAATTAAAAATTAATTTATTTCTGTGATCAAAGCTGAATTTTCCGCATCATTACTCCAGTTTTCAGTCACATGATCCTTCAGAAATCAGTCTAATATCTTATAAAATACTAAAATATTTTAGTATTTCACAATATGGTTCTTTTTACTTTCTTTTTGATTATATAAATGCAGCCTTGTCAACAAACATAAAAAAATAGAAATTTGTCAAGGACTCTGATGTAAGGCTGATCATCTCATTGGTTTTAATGGATTTTTCCCCATACTATTTAATGCAAGCATAATCTAATTTTCTAATGAGAATTAGCATTTTCAAATGGTTCCCTCTGGATGTTTAGATGGGAAAAGCACTTTTCAATTTAAATTAATGAAATTTTATGGTTAACATTAGTAGTTTTTTTA
This sequence comes from Siphateles boraxobius, assembly GCF_051911475.1. Taxonomy (NCBI): domain Eukaryota; kingdom Metazoa; phylum Chordata; class Actinopteri; order Cypriniformes; family Leuciscidae; genus Siphateles; species Siphateles boraxobius. Next base: position 126,197 of record NW_027508741.1, read on the forward strand.
AATGACCAACATAAGTGGAAAGCAGGGAAGAAAACATTCTGCAAAACTTGTACCATATGGCATGCATTAGTTTAATTTTTTGTGCCTCCGTAGAAAGCGAAGAAAAAGAAGATTGCGAATGTGAAGCCTGCAGACCTGGGAGTGGACGTGAGCTCACGGTTGGAGGTGCTCAATGTGGACGAACCTGCTCAGAGACTCGCTGGAGTGAAAGTGGAGACCGTCGAGGATCTGATGGGAAAACTGAAAGAGGCTGGAAGAATATAGAGGAAGTACATGCAGGAGGGGCAGTGCAGACTAACACTGAAGGTAAGGATATAATATCACACTCTCGAAATGTTTTGCACAAATAAATGAAATAAATAAATTAAGCGTTAATTTAATTTATTTAATTGCATGGCTAAAGTAGTTCCAGCCAGGATTTGATCGCATTACAGCTCCATATCACTTCGCTAAATGATTTCAGTTATTTCAAAGGTACTTATATCCGACAGCAGAAGAACCAAAACCCACAACGACACTGACCAAGCAAATAAACATAGTAAACAATAGGATAAAAACCACAAGTAATTACATTTAATTATCTATGGAAAGCTCTTTCTCCTGCTCTCCCCCCACAAAAAAAGCACGCACATACAGGCACATAAACGAAACATTCATGCACATAGAAAATTACCAGCACTGCCCTGTGACTTTATCAATAAAATAGATTCTCATCTTGCAAAACTAAACAACATTTCTCAATATTGAGGTAGCTGTTTTTGAAGCACTTAAACTTACAGTTTCGCTATTAGTAGAAACGCTTTTGCTGAACACTGAGAGATGCACAAACTCAGGTAATTCACACACGCTTAATCTCTCTCTCTCTCCTCTCTCTCTCTCTCTCCTCTCTCTCTCTCTAATAACTGCATTAATCTGCATATCAATGTCTCAAGCCTTTGTTACTAGCTCTAAAATGACATTTTGGAATTAGCAATGGAGGCTTGGGATGAGATGTGTAAGAAATTAGTTTGACACAAGCGTTTTAAGAAGAAAATAAATAAAATAAAAAAAATCTTAGTATTAGCAGAATAATTTACTCCAGGCCATTGAATTAATAGGAAAATAATGCACACCCGAGGTGTAACGTGACACGAGTTACCTCGAGCATGCATTATTTTCTAATAATTCAACAGCCCAGGGTGAATTATTCCTTACTTAATGCGACAACTGAGCAATACCTTTTGCTATACAACATTTACTGTATTAATATAACAAATATAACTACCCATTGTTTGTTCATGTTAACACAACTTTTGAACATGAACTAAGGTTAATATATGCTTTAGAAGTCTTTTTCATTGTTGGTTCTACTAATGTTAACAAATGAAACCTTATTTACTGATTAAACTAATAAAACATGAGGTCTAGAAAAAGCTGTTTTATTCAACATGGAAGCAGGTTGCCTGCTTTTTGGCTGTCACATAGTAACAAAAATAAAAATGTCATGTAGTTTGAATACTTTTGAATAGATCATTCATGTTATTTTTTGTTTTCTGTAGGTCTTTTATAACTGGTGATGGAGCAAACTACTGTTGATCCAACTCTGAGACCAGTAAAGTCTGCATCGGCCCCGTCACAAATCCAGACCAGGCCCATGTAGTTTATATAGTGTCTGTGTTTTTGACTCTTATGTTCTTGTGAATGCTGAGAGACACTGATCCACCAACGCCCATCCGTCCCAGCGAGGGCTCACCAGTTCTTCTGTGCATTATAAGAAATAGGACATCAATATATAGGGAACACTTTTGAATGCACTAATAAGCCATTATATTTGTTTTATTGATATGTTCAGTCAAAGTCAGAACTGTCTGTGCTTCCTGACATTTATTGTGTTATGAAAAACTAGTGTACTTTGAATGAGGCTTAGAGTTTATTGATGTTGTTTAAAGTTAAGCATCATTTTTAACCAGACAGTGTCTCTCAGCATGAAGAAAGAGTAAATCACGTTACCACAAGCGCCTCTAAATGAGTCCTGATTGTACAGTATCATTTGATGACAATAAAAAGTTGTCTTTTTCATACGCATATCATTATTTTAAGTCTCAATCATTCTTCTCTTAAAGCTGCAGTGTACTATTTGTGATTTTCCCATTCCAACTGTACAGAGAAAAGTCATGCAGATAAATGCTGTTGTGGTTTATTTGTCCATATACACTCACCTAAAGGATTATTAGGAACACCATACTAATACTGTGTTTGACCCCCTTTCGCCTGCAGAACTGCCTTAATTCTACGTGGCATTGATTCAACAAGGTGCTGAAAGCATTCTTTAGAAATGTTGGCCCGTATTGATAGGATAGCATCTTGCAGTTGATGGAGATTTGTGGGATGCACATCCAGGACACGAAGCTCCCGTTCCACCACATCCCAAAGATGCTCTATTGGGTTGAGATCTGGTGACTGTGGGGGCCATTTTAGTACAGTGAACTCATTGTCATGTTCAAGAAACCAATTTGAAATGATTCGAGCTTTGTGATATGGTGCATTATCCTGCTGGAAGTGGCCGTCAGAGGATGGGTACATGGTGGCCATAAAGGGATGGACATGGTCAGAAACAATGCTCAGGTAGGCCGTGGCATTTAAACGATGCCCAATTGGCACTAAGGGGCCTAAAGTGTGCCAAGAAAACATCCCCCACACCATTACACCACCACCACCAGCCTGCACAGTGGTAACAAGGCATGATGGATCCATGTTCTCATTCTGTTTACGCCAAATTCTGACTCTACCATCTGAACGTCTCAACAGAAATCGAGACTCATCAGACCAGGCAACATTTTTCCAGTCTTCAACTGTACAATTTTGGTGAGCTCTTGCGAATTTTAGCCTCTTTTTCCTATTTTAGTGGAGATGAGTTGTACCCGCTGGGGTCTTCTGCTGTTGTAGCCCATCCGCCTCAAGGTTGTGCGTGTTGTGGCTTCACAAATGCTTTGCTGCATATCTCGGTTGTAACGAGTGGTTATTCAGTCAAAGTTGCTCTTCTATCAGCTTGAATCATTCGGCCCATTCTCCTCTGACCTCTAGCATCAACAAGGCATTTTCGCCCACAGGACTGCCGCATACTGGATGTTTTTCCCTTTTCACACCATTCTTTGTAAACCCTAGAAATGGTTGTGCGTGAAAATCCCAGTAACTGAGCAGATTGTGAAATACTCAGCCCGGCCCGTCTGGCACCAACAACCATGCCACGCTCAAAATTGCTTAAATCACCTTTCTTTCCCATTCTGACATTCAGTTTGGAGTTCAGGAGATTGTCTTGACCAGGACCACACCCCTAAATGCATTGAAGCAACTGCCATGTGATTGGTTGATTAGATAATTGCATTAATGAGAAATTGAACAGGTGTTCCTAATAATCCTTTAGCTGAGTGTATGTCAAGATTTAAGCTTGTTGTCTAACTTGTTGTGTGGGTAAATGATTTGGAAACACACAGAGGCTTACTGGTAAACAAAGGAAGAGCTGGGACGCATGTGGGTTCTGCTGGATGAAGACATCAGGTAATCTCTCACGGTTCTCTTCTTTATCCTGTGGTGTACGATTACTTTTCAAAGCCATTCTGCACACTATTTTAATAATCTGTATGCTGCATGGAGAGAACTTGGCATCTCAACAGTAGTGTTGCTCTACAAAAATTGAACTAAAAAAATTACTTTAAAATTAAGGATGGTCTTAAACTCTAGGAGTTGCTGGGCCCTTAATCCAAATCCAAAACCTCCATTGGATCCCACTCAAATTTCCGGATTTTTTTTTACTGGAGAATGTTTTTTTTTTTAAACGAATGCAGTAAAAAAAATATAAAATATTTTTCAGATAAGCACAGCTAGAAGTGCAAATAAAATATATATCTATATATATATATATATATATATATATTCATAATTATATACCATGTTAATTGTGATCATTTACGTGATTTTTAGGTCTAATCACACCAGTTTCTTAAAACAGTTGTAAAGGGGGTGATTTTTTTTTTTTTTAAATAATTCAATTTTATTTAGTTTATGTTGGCTTATATATACAGGTACTATTACTATGTAATAGTACATATATAAGCCAATATTTATTATACATATTTTAGTGATATATGTGCGTATGTATAGGCCTGTATGTCAAATATTTATCAAAATGTCTATATAAAATAGGCCTATATGTAAACAAGCTATATACATATACACATATATATATCATACAATAAAAAAATGCTTAAGTAGTAATCATTACAAATTAGTGCAGGTATTACGTTTAAGGATAGTTCATCAACAATTCTGTCATAATTTTCTCGACCTCTTCTAAACCTGTAATGCATGTTTCTTTATTTATGCTGTGGAACACGTACGGTGTTATGATTATTATTATTATTATCATTATTAGGCAGAATACGCCTTTTTGGTATTTTTTGAATTGGGAGGAGAATTATGCAATGAACGTGGAGGTGGAGGCTGTCAGTCACTAACAATCTGCTGTACGTCTCTTGTTTTCCACGGAAGAAAGAACTTCGTATAGGTTTGAAACGACATTTGTTTTGAACTATCGCTTTAAACGCAGGACGCTAAGCCCCGCCCACTCGCACACGCCATGTGTGACTGATGGAATGATTTCTCCAAATCTCACCTGGACGGAGGAGTTTGGGAATTTCTCAGGGATGTGGAGTGACTTCACAGCTTTTAATCAGTTTTCGAAGGAATATGACTTCAAATCATCAAAATTAAAACTCTGACCTACAGCTTTAGTTTGAGTTTGTCGACATGCAGACGCTGTTTAGTTTGATTAGTGTTCTTTTGTTCTGGATTGCAGGTAAATCAAAATCTAATCTCATCATTTATACATATAAATATATTATTAGGCTATACATTCTATTGTAATTGACAGTCTTTAACATAAGTCAGACTGAGTTAAGTGGTGGGACAAACTCAGAACACATACTTAATTTTGACTTTACAGGGACTTTAAATCTATTATTATTATCACGATATCAATACCCAGCCAACACATTTATATTGTGGCAACTGGCACTTTGCATTTCAACTATGGCAAAGTCGAATTGTAAGACACTGGTTTACTGGAAATGGATAATATAACTAAAATTTAAATTTTATTTAGAAAATATCATATATGCTATCCTACATAACGCAAAATGTAACTATGTCAATAAATGCCTTCTGAATTGAAGCGATGCGTTTGTGTAAGAAAAATATCCATATTTAAACTTTATCGACTAAAATAACTAGCTTCCGGCAGACGTTTATTTACCGTTTAAATATGGATATTTTTCTTACACGGACATCGCTTCACATCAGAAGGCCTTTATTAACCCCCTGATGAGACGCGTGGAGCACTTTAATCATGATGGATTTCCAAAGACATACAGCCATTCACTCCCATTATAAAGCCAGGACATTTGTTTAATATAACTCCGATTGTATTCGTCTGAAAGAAGAATGTCATATACACCTAGGATGGCTTCAGGGTGAGTAAATCATTTTCATTTTTGGGTGAACTATCCCTTTAAGCAATGGCCATGAACGGTGGTTCAATGTCAACAGTGTGACAACGCTGTTACAACCTTCACAACACAACATAGTTATAGCAACCTTTTGGCCATGTTGTTAAAGCGTTGTTACAAGGTTGGGTAAGTTGTGCTAATGTTCTGTGTTTGCTGGGATATGATCTCAGTGATTGCAACACAAAAACTGTTACGTGCATTTTCATGCACAATTAAATCCTTGTGTGTGGTATTATAATTGTAATAGTTTTTCAGTCGTTTTTGTCCTAAAAAAACTGTTGTCAGTCACTAACTTAGTGAACTTGGTCAGTAGTATACTATTAGGCTACCTTCTATCTAACAGCAGCCAATGATTAATTAAATGTAAGCTATTTTACATTTTTGTTTAATTCATGTTTCAATTTACGACGTTCATGAATGCCACTCTTATATCTTTCTCTTAGTATCTATAATCAAATCTTAATATAGCCATTTAGGACGGTCATATCTAACATCTGGGTTTTGTTTAAAAGTACCTGTTCAACATTGTTGGCAAATTTACCAACTTTTTGAATAACATAAATAATCACGTTGGGATGTAATGGTTAAGGTAATTTAATGTCGTAGATTTCAGGGTTAATCTGTACATTGAAGAAGCAAAATCTTAGATGTTTTTACTTGTACGCTTGAAAACACCCACAACACTGTAACATCATGGCAGAGTTTTGCAAGAATAATTATTGCTCCTTTTTTTGTTGTTGTCCCTTTTACTATAGGTAATCTATGTAATCTGAGCATCTCACCCACGGGACCCGTATCAGTTGAAGCTCTTGTGGGCACCAGTGTGACGCTCGCTGTGTCTCACGCTGGAGTCTCTCGGCCTGAGGTCATGTGGTTTATGGGAGACCGTCTGATCGCCAGATGGACCGTTGGTGACGGCTCGCTTTCAGGTGTTGCTTTAGACATTTTAAAACCAGAACAGGACGGATCCCTCACCTTCAGAAATGTGTCCCTTAATTATAACGGTACATACACTGTGGAAATGACTCAAATCGGGGAGGCAAAGGTCAGCGCTACATTTGACCTCTTTGTTTACGGTGAGTATGGAGAATATGGCTGAGAATACAGTATGTGTGTGTGGTAACATATTAGTAATAGTGATATACAGTTATTGATTGTTTATATTTGGCTGTATTGATCACTGATAATTGATAATTGATCACTGATTAATAACTGATTAACAAAACCTACTGGTTTAGCGTGTAGCTACTAGCAGCCTTGTCAAATATATTTTGCTTTTTATTTATTTGGATAAGTGTTTTGTAAATTGAGTGTTAAAAATTTTAATTTCAACCATTAAATTATATTTTTCATATACACCTTGTTCTTTAGATGCCATTTAAAAAACCCAAACATTCATAATGTTCGTTGTAATGCATTACATGTCTTTTCATACATAATTGTAACCAAAGTTAAAATGCATAATAATATTTGCAGATTCCTTGTTACATCTGAACTGTAAAAGTGGCCGATAAATCTAAAACCAAATTTTTAGAGAATTTTTGAAAGCCTGATTACAAAAACAAAAGTCTCACCATTAAAAGCCATGTCTCAAGCACTTCAATCTAAATCAAACAAAAAAAGTACAGTAGCCTAGTTTGAACCAGTGTAAGTTTTAAAATAAATTTGACACTCCTATGGCCAACTTTCCTTACCAAAAAAAAAAATTTGAATCATATTTAATATAAGCGCTTCAACCCATGATGGCTAAATGCGCTCATCTGAAGGAAATAATCCATTATTTATCGGCTTAAATACATCGGCCAAATTTTTTTTATCGGGCCGATTATAATAACATTAAAAATGAACATATATAGGCCGATGACGATATATCTTGCATCCTTAATATGTTCATGAATAAAATTAAGCAATAATTATTTTAAAGCACTTATATTGAGCCATCGCTTTTCCTAAAGACTGTCATTATTTACTAGTTTAGCTATTGTCCCTTGTCTCATGACACATGCGTATAAGAGTATTTAACGTGTCTTTGCACAAAAACAGTGTTGGAGTTTGTAAGTGTGATTAATTTCCATGAGTCTCTTTCACAATAGATATCATCACGAATGCATCCCTGCACACTGTTTCAGAAGACTGCGTTGAGGGTGAAGAGAAGTTCAGCTTGTATTACAGCACAATGCGAGGGGAGGCCAAAGAGGTGAGGTGGTTTTTTAATGGGCTCCAGGTAAAAAATGCATCTCATTATTCCATCGCTGGACAGAAACTCACAATAAACCAGCCCAGTAGGAGTGATGCGGGTCACTACACTGTGTTACTAACCAACCCGTTCAGCAATGAGACCCTTCAAAGGAACATCACAGTGCTGTGTGAGTATATATGGGAATGTTTAAGACTCTAGGATCTTGTTACCTTAGCCAGAATGTCATTAAGATGCTTCTACTTTCCCAACAGTAGCCCGTTTCATTTCCTACATCTTATTCTCCCTCTTGCTGCCCGTAGATGGACCAGATAAGCCAGTTCTCAAGGTCAGTCCCACAAAAGCAGTCTTTGTTTCGGGAGAGTCTCTGTTCCTCTCCTGTCAGGCCGAGGGTGAACCGGCCCCTTCCACATCGTGGTTTTTCAATGCCGAGTCTATCGCAACGTCTGGAACTGGAACAGTCCATCTCACCAATCTTAAGACGAGTCAAAGTGGCGTATACACTTGCGTGATGGTCAACACCAGAACTAAGGCCACACTTCAGAGGAACCTCACTGTAATTATCTATGGTACGAGTTTGCAGTTCAGATTTAATATGGGAATACTAGCATGTTAGGATTTTGTGCATGTAAATATTCTCTTCGGATGGCTTGATATTTTTTCTGCTGATGGTGTTTCAGGCAAGAAAACATCCAAAATACACATTTAAGTGTTTATTTAATTTATTTTATTACATTTTACAACTTTATCTTTAAAGGCTGTGAGTTTTTTCATCTCCACGTCAGCTGCACTCACATGCACCAGACTTTACAGTTTTATTCATATCTATATCCTGAAGGGTTTTAATAGAGTTTGTTCATATATCATTCGTCTGATTCATATAAAATTTTAATCCGAAAAACATTGTGATAGTGTATTTTTTCTCTGGCTGTTGACAGTACATTTTTAGGCTATTCATTGGGTGATGAAAAGAGATCCAAAATCCTCTGTAAAAACCTTTTTATCAACAAAATGGCAGTAAAAATCAGTGTTTGCGAGTATATAAAACGGTGTAAATCACCAATGCAAAATTGTGAGAAAAAGACGTGAACAAACGTGAACGACGCTCAGGACGAAAGTTTAAGTCTTGCCAATTTAAATATTCAAGCTCAAAAAGACGTGAAAGGGAACTTACAAAATACGAGAAAATACTAAACTCTCTTTTTCTTGCGCTTGAACAGACATATTCAAACAAAATGATGTTAAAATGCCTGTCTTTGCAAGTATCCTTGTAACCATAGTCAGTTATGTCTTAACTGAACGTAAAAAGTTGATAAATAAACGCATATGTAACAGTATTAGACTGTGGCTGTGAAATGCAGCTTTGCGGAGTTCAACAGCTCTGGCGAAACTGTGATATAAACTAAAGATTATTGGTTATTTTTAAAAAGGGCAAGAGCTGCTCGATATGCCCCGTCCTGTCTTCCTATTTCAGTGGAAATTACGTCAACATTGAATAATGCTGCAATTTTAAGGCACTTTCTATGGGACTTTAATTTGAATCAAACAACAAAAAACAAATAATTGCTCTTGACTGAATAACTTTTGTAACTTTAATAAGGATTAATCTATGTTTCATGGCTGGTTAAAAAAATATTTATGCCTGGCGTGACAAAAAGTAAGAAAACACAGAAGTGAGAAGTTCGCACACTGAAAATTACTGCTCCAAAAGAATTTATTAAAAGGCAACGTTTCGACCCTCAGGTCTTCATCAGGCACAATATCAATATAAAGTGAAGTCAACTTTTAAATAGACACAGATGATCATCTTAATTAGGCACACACAAAAGATCATCACCTTAATTAGGCACACACAAAAGATCATCACCTTAATTAGGCACACACAAAAGATCATATGACGCATACAAGTAACATGACAAATACAATTCACGTGGAAAAAAAAGATATATTTTACATCACTATAAAAATGGCTTAATATCAAAATCCTCATTCAACCCTAAAGGTGACAAAGTACTTAAGGTATAAATCCAAAAACATTCCCTCTGTGATAATTTCTTCTCATAATCTCCTCCTCTAGAGGGTTTTTTTACTTTTTCTATACCGATATACTGCAAATTTAAAGCGCTGACATTATGGCCTACTTGTCTAAAAAAGTAAGACCTGTGTGAGAGGGATAGACTTACAGCCTCGTTTCCATTCCTGTCAAAAATTAAATCTGGCGCTACCTTGGCTAAGGTCTATTAGGAAGTCATTTAAAGTTAAACCAGTCTGTTCATGTGTTAGTCAATAGAGATATGCTCTTATCAGCTCTGCTTCTCATCCTGGCAGAGGCTCCCAGTGGCGGGCCGTACTGTTCAGTTCAGACAGTGAATGGAGCATTGCTGCAGTTCCTCTGTGTGTGGCCAGGTGGCGCTCCAGAAGCACAGGTGTCTTTCCCGGGCCTCAGCCAGAGTGCCAGTGGATACGGCAATTACAGCATCACTATTAATGACACTCAGAGGTTACATGGACAAGAAATCATCTGTAAAGCTGACCATCCTCTGAATCAGACACAATGCAGTGTTATTCCCCGTAAGTCATTTCAAATATCTAGTGTTGAAAATCAACTCTACTTTGGAATTTTCTTGTATTTTTAGAAGTTATTTTATGGTGAATATTATTTATAAATAAATGACTAATAGTCATCATAACTTATAATATTATAAGGAAATTCTGGAGATATGAAGAATTAGTAATTTATAACAAAAAAATGTATATTGCAAATTTAGTTATGATGAATTAAGTTGTAGAAATCACTATTTTACTCTTGCTATTAAACTTTGTGTTCTGAGTACATAGGCAGCATCTGAACTGAAATGTAACCTAAGAAGTGATCGATTTTCCATATGTCATTAAAATAGTGCACAGAAAAATTGATTCAGGTTTAATGACGGCAAACCATTTTTGTTAAAGTGTGTTACTAAGCTACACAATACCCTGATAAGAATAAAAATACATTGCACACACTAATCGGGTTACAATTTTGCAAATTTAACCACATTTTTTAAATACATTTTTATTTTGAATGAATTAAGTGTATAATTAACATTTCTCTTGCTTCGTCCACTTTGGAGGCCCAAACCTGCAGAACTTATAAATAAATATATTTCTGTATTACTGTATATATATATATATATATATATATATATATATATATATATATATATATGCATTTGTTTATTAATCCAGCATCTATATAGAGTGCTCCAAATTGTTTGTTTGAGGTTTCATTTCAAATAGGAAGCTTTAGAAAGCAGTAAGGCATTGGAACGAAGCCTGTAAGTCATGAAATGATGTTGCAGGTGCTCCTGTGGATTTTCTGCCTGTAATATTAACCAGCATGAGTGAAGCTGAACGGATGACGGTTGTGATCCGCTGCTCTGCTGAAGCCACACCTGAAGCCCTTGTGCGCTGGATCAAGAATGGAGACCGCTTGCAAACTGGGTCCAAATACCAGATCAGTACAAACACAACTCAGCTGTTTATTCACGATTTTAACGCCACTTCTTCAGACCTGGACACCTACACCTGCACTGCCATCAACCCTCTTGGAAACACCACCATGGACACGACGCTACTCGGTATGGATTTATCATTAATAATGGTGTCACATTGTCAGTCTGGCTGCGTTTACACTTGGCGTTAACATGCGACCTGTATCCGGATGTTGTCCACATACACATTGAAAAGACAAGTGTAAACGCGCTTCTGATGGGAATGTTATCAGCGTGTCCACATTCGGAGGGAGTCGAGGACGCATTGTGATCGGATCTCAGTGTAATGTAAACGCAATCCAACCATCGTGTGTGTCTGCATTCACAGGTGGACGTCACACAAACCCCCCTACACACTGATTCACGTATCTGTGTGGTTTTGCGATACAGTCGAGTGTGAAGTACATCGCAAATGTACTGAAATGTTTGCTTTCGCACCTTAAAGTTGCAGAACCATTCATTTTCTGTAAAGAACGTGCATTTCCCACCACTGGTGGCAACGTTCCCGGATATTTTATAATGTTTCCATTACAGCATCTATCCACATTACTTGCAGCCTCTTCATCCTCCTCATTTTGCGAGATTTGTAAAATGTCCCCAGACTGAAAACTGTTTCTAAAAGAAAACCCATCACTTCAGGTCCACTTTGCACAGGAACCATCCTTTTTTTTTTTCGGGAATGCGAGATCCGATCTGTTATCCAGATACAGAATCTTCTTGATTGGCTTATGATCCGACCTGCTTGATTGGCTTATGATCCGACCTGCTTGATTGGCTTATGATCCGATCTGCTTGATTGGCTTATGATCCGACCTGCTTGATTGGCTTATGATCCGACCTGCTTGATTGGCTTATGATCCGATCTGCTTGATTGGCTTATGAGCCGATCTGCTTGATTGGCTTATGATCCGATCTGCTTGATTGGCTTATGATCCGACCTGCTTGATTGGCTTATGATCCGACCTGCTTGATTGGCTTATGATCCGACCCGCTTGATTGGGTTATGATCCGATCTGCTTGATTGGCTTATGATCCGATCTGCTTGATTGGCTTATGATCCGACCTGCTTGATTGGCTTATGATCCGATCTGCTTGATTGGCTTATGATCCGACCTGCTTGATTGGCTTATGAACCGACCTGCTTGTTTGGCTTATGATCCGACCTGCTTGATTGGCTTATGATCCGACCTGCTTGATTGGCTTATGATCCGACCCGCTTGATTGGGTTATGATCCGACCTGCTTTGGCTTATGCCAAGCGGGTCGGCTTATGATCCGATCTGCTTGATTGGCTTATGATCCGATCTGCTTGATTGGCTTATGATCCGACCTGCTTGTTTGGCTTATGATCCGACCTGCTTGATTGGCTTACGATCTGACCTGCTTGATTGGCTTATGATCCGATCTGCTTGATTGGCTTATGATCCGACCTGCTTGATTGGCTTATGATACGATCTGCTTTATTGGCTTATGATCCGACCTGCTTGATTGGCTTATGATCCGATCTGCTTGATTGGCTTATGATCCGACCTGCTTGATTGGCTTATGATCCGATCTGCTTTATTGGCTTATGATCCGACCTGCTTGATTGGCTTATGATCCGACCTGCTTGATTGGCTTATGATCCGATCTGCTTGATTGGCTTATGATCCGACCTGCTTGATTGGCTTATGATCCGACCTGCTTGATTGGCTTATGATCCGATCTGCTTGATTGGCTTATGATCCGATCTGCTTGATTGGCTTATGATCCGACCTGCTTGATTGGCTTATGATCCGATCTGCTTGATTGGCTTATGATCCGACCTGCTTGATTGGCTTATGATCCGACCTGCTTGATTGGCTTATGATCCGACCTGCTTGATTGGCTTATGATCCGACCTGCTTGATTGGCTTATGATCCGATCTGCTTGATTGGCTTATGATCCGATCTGCTTGATTGGCTTATGATCCGACCTGCTTGATTGGCTTATGATCCGACCTGCTTGATTGGCTTATGATCCGACCTGCTTGATTGGCTTATGATCCGACCTGCTTGATTGGCTTATGATCCGATCTGCTTGATTGGCTTATGATCCGATCTGCTTGATTGGCTTATGATCCGACCTGCTTGATTGGCTTATGATCTGATCTGCTTGATTGGCTTATGATCCGACCTGCTTGATTGGCTTATGATCCGACCTGCTTGATTGGCTTATGATCCGACCTGCTTGATTGGCTTATGATCCGACCTGCTTGATTGGCTTATGATCCGATCTGCTTGATTGGCTTATGATCCGACCTGCTTGATTGGGTTATGATCCGATCTGCTTGATTGGCTTATGATCCGATCTGCTTGATTGGCTAATGTTCCGACCTGCTTGATTGACTTATGATCCGACCTGCTTGATTGGCTTATGATCCGACCTGCTTGATTGGCTTATGATCCGACCTGCTTGATTGGCTTATGATCCGATCTGCTTGATTGGATCACAATGATCGCATGTTAATGCTGAGTGTAAACGCAGCCAAAGTAAACCCTGTGTTCTGTCTGGTTCTTTGTCAGTTATTTACATTGTATGTGTAGGTTGTTCTGGTTTTTGTTCTGAGTTTATTTTTGTTTAGTTTGAGACTGTTTATTAAATATTACTTGCTACACTTAGATCCTGCTTCAACTGAAATTGTAACAAATGGGTTGTTCAAGTTTCTAAAATGCATTGTAAACGTTAGGCCAATGTTGAATCAGTCAGAAAACAGTACAAACCAGAAGTTTGAGGTCAGGAAGATTTTATTTCATTTAAGAAATGAAAACTTTTTTTCACCAGGGATGCATTAAATTGACCAAAAGTCACAGTTTCCACGAAAATATTAAGAACTGTTTTCAACACTGATATCGAGCAGCAAATCATCATATTAGAATGATTTCTGAAGGATCATGTGACACTGAAGACTGGAGTAATGATGCTGAAATTTCAGCTTTGAGCACAGAAATAAATTACACTTTAAAATGTATTCAAATAAAAATCTGCTATTTTAAATTGTAATAATATATCACAATTTTACACTTGATTTTAAGGTGCCCTCGTTACAGTGTGATTATATAATTAAGTCTGAGTAATATTAATTAACAACGTACTTACTATAGGTTTAGGGTTTGTTTTAGGTTAGTTGCATGTAATTATGCATAACTTTCTGTTATTACTACAGTAAGTTAATGTAACGTGTAACAAGGACACTAAAATTAAGTGTATTCTGTATTTTCGATCAAATAAATGCAGCCTTGGAGAGCAAAAGAGACTTTTTTGAACACTAGTGCATGTTTTTAAATTCTATTCATTCTGTTCTGTTTATCCACAGTAAATATTGATAGATGTGATTCTTCTCAAAATATGCAATTTCAATCTTTTTTTAAGGCCCTCGAATCTCAAATTCAAGTGTTTTCCTGAGTGATGATCAAACAGAAGTAACTCTAATATGGCTTGTTCCTCTCACCTCTGTTATTACAGGTACATGCAAATGTTTGAATAGTAATTAACAAGTTTGTATGCATTTCGGTGCGTATTAAAAGTGTAATTTTACTTTTGAAGGTTTTGATATCCAGATGAAGGGCCCAGAGCTCTCTAGCCCGTCTCAACCCAAACGCAACATCATGACAGACTTCCACACCATCCGACTGATGCCGGCCTCGGCTAGAAACACAACCGTCTCAGGAATCGACCCAAAATCCACTTACTCCTTCAGGATCCTCCCTAAAGCAGGCAGAAACGCAGGAGAACCGTCAGACCAGCATCGGATTGGACCAGGTGACATGAATCACACACTGCACTGCAAAAAAATGCTTTTCTAACTTAGTATTTTTGTCTTGTTTCCAGTCCAAATATCAACAATTTCTAAAATCAAGATGCATTTACTAGATGAGTAAAATGACATGAGATATTATTTCCTGTTTTCCGGGGAATAAATCAAAATTAAGTGATGTGATGCTTAAAAAAAGCCAAAATTATCTGCCAATGAGGTGAGAAAAATAATCTTAATCCAAAGAGAAACAAGATTATTTTTCTTACCCTATTGGCAGATAATTTGAGCTTTTTTGAGCAAAAACTCACTTAATTTTTATTTATTTCCCCAGAAAACAAGACTTTATATCTTATGTCATTTTTCTACTTTAGTAAATGGGTCTTGATTTAAGAAATGTTTGATATTTGGATTGGAAACAAGACAAAGCTCACCTAATCAGGAATTAATAACGTTTTCATTGAGCTTTAGAGATTAAAGAGCTTTACTGTATATACTATGGAAAAGGCATATTTCGGCACTGATTTTTTATGAGTCTGTCACAGTTGGATGCAGCTTTTTACAAAGGCTGTTATTGAAAAATAGAGCCGTTAAAAATATATATCAGTCATAAAAAGCAAACTTGTGTGTTTGTGCAGCTAAACCTTTTCGCAATGAGGCAATTTTCATTAAAGTCTTAGAGGCGATAATGCAGAAAAGACAGACGTTTAATTTAAGGAATAAAGAGAGGGTTAAAAAAATAGCCATGAAAAAATAAATGATAACTATTTGGACACAGGAACACATTTATATGTGGAAAACAGGGAAAAAGGTTTGAGGTTGGTTGGATTTTTTATGTTTTTGAAATAAGTCTTATGTTCAACAAGGCTGCATTTATTTGATCAAAAATACAGTATAAACTGTGAAATATTATTAACATTTTAAATAGATGTTTTCTATGTGAATATTTATTTGTTTATTTATTTATTTATAAACATATCTTTATTACGAGGATTAACGAGGAATATAGTGAAATGTAATTTATTCCTGTGATTAAAGCTGAATTTTCTGCATCATAACTCCAGTCTTCAGTGTCACATGATCCTTCAGAAATCATTATAATATGATGATTTTCTGCTCAAGAAACATTTCTTATTGTTATCAGTGATGAAAACAGTTGCTTAAAATGTTGAAACATGATACTTTTTTCAGGATTCTTTGATAAAAAGAAAGCATATACATATAACAGCATTTGTTTAATAATATTTAAATATAAATATTTTGAAACAATATACATGTATTTAATGTAAATTTTGGTCAATTTAAAGAGTGACTATTGTGCCTTTTTACAAAGTCTTGATTTAGTTTTTGGGCTCTACTAGGTTTTGATTATTGTTGATTATTTCCCTCATATTCTCCATTGTTGCAGCTCCTCTCTGCCCAGTCTGTCAGGAACGCTCTGGCGTGCGTTTTCCCAAAAGTATCGTTCGCAACTATGTTCGCAAGTTGCATCGTTATCATATCATCATAGTTCAACGAGTCTGTGTTTCCCGAAACCACGGAACGACAGATCTCGACCTGTAAAGTTTCTAGTTTGCATGACGTGGACTTAATAAATCCTTATCTTGAGCACAATAAGCAAGCTGACATTCAGTACAGCCTGTGTCTTTATTTAGAATACATACAAATGTCATTTACATCTTTTAGTTTGTCAAGAGATTTAAAGCACCGTTTTTGAATAGTGTGCATGTGCGAACGTGCTCTAGTGTGTAAGAACAAGCCTATGATTGAATCTGGAAATAAAGCGAAATAACTGAGGAAAATGAGAAATAGTCCTCAGATGCCATGTCTTTAATTTATATCAAAACATCTAACCTTAATTTGATCTCAAACAAATTGAAATAATTTATTACTCCACCACGTGCTTGATGTCATAAACCAACGCGGTTGAAAGACCACTTTGCAACAATACGGTTTCGGGAATCGTACTATTGTAGTGAAGCTGCGAGTTACAGTGTTATATGGGAAACACACTCCTGTGTCTCTATGAAGCCCCTCCTTCTGAAAAGCACACTGTGCTCTGATTGGTCGGCTAGATCAGTGAGTTTTGATTGGTTGAGCGCTTTGAGTGTGTTTGGGAAATGTCCCACCCGTTACCATAACCACCAGTTTAACACACTTCTAACTAACTCAACCAGGCCCCGCCCCTTTATTCTGCGTATTAATTATTTAAATGAGGAATATTGTGACGTGTTCGTTCCTGAAAGAAACTCAAGACTACAATAGAGTTTAGAAACAGTGACTCTGATATAGAGAATAACTTGAAGCTTTTTCTTGCTCAAACAGCAACATTACACACTAAAGAAAGATGAACATGTTAAAAAGCATAATACTGTTGGAGCTATTTAATGCGTCCTTGCTGAATAAAATCATTCATTTCTATAAAAAAAACTTTTGAGCAGTAGAATATGATTTGACCCCTTTAAGTTATTGATGTGATAATAATGAGCACTACTTGTCACGTTAACTGCATAATAAATAAATAAATAAAAAACATTTCTACAGAAGTCTTCTAATGCTGTAGGTGTTGTTGTGTTGTTGAGCTGCTGTAAATGTTGTTGTGTTGTTGATTTTGTTGTTGTTGTTGTTGTTGTGTTGTTCATCGGCTGTAAGTGTTGTTGTTGATGTTGTGTTTATGTTGGTGATGTTGTGTTGTTCATCTGCTGTAAGTGTTGTTGTGTTGATGTTGTTGTGTTGTTCATCTGCTGTAAGTGTTGTTGTGTTGATGTTGTTGTGTTGTTCATCTGCTGTAAGTGTTGTTGTGTTGATGTTGTTGTTGTGTTCATCTGCTGTAAGTGTTGTTGTGTTGATGTTGTTGTGTTGTTGTTGTGTTGTTCATCTGCTATAAGTGTTGTTGTGTTGTTCATCTGCTGTAAGTGTTGTTGTGTTGATGTTGTTGTGTTGTTCATCTGCTGTAAGTGTTGTTGTGTTGTTGCTGTGTTGTTCATCTGCTGTAAGTGTTGTTGTGTTGATGTTGTTGTGTTGTTGTTGTGTTGTTCATCTGCTGTAAGTGTTGTTGTGTTGATGGTGTTGTTGTTGTGTTGTTCATCTGCTGTAAGTGTTGTTGTGTTGATGGTGTTGTTGTGTTGTTCATCTGCTGTAAGTGTTGTTGTTGATGTTGTGTTTATGTTGTTGATGTTGTGTTGTTCATCTGCTGTAAGTGTTGTTGTGTTGATGGTGTTGTTGTTGTGTTGTTCATCTGCTGTAAATGTTGTTGTTGATGTTGTGTTTATGTTGTTGATGTTGTGTTGTTCATCTGCTGTAAGTGTTGTTGTTGTTGTTGTTGTGTTGTTGTTGTGTTGATGTTGTTGTTGTTGTTGTTGTGTTGATGTTGTTGTTGTTTTCTGTTGTTGATGTTGTTGTGTTGTTGTTGTGTTGATGTTGTTGTTGTTGTGTTGATGTTATTTTCGGTGTGTTTGTGTTGTGTTGATGTTCTGTTGATGTTGTTGCGTTGACGTGTTGATGTTGTTGTTGTGTTGATGTTGTTGTTGTTGTTTTGGTGTTGTTGTTGTTGTTGTTTTGGTGTTGTTGTTGTTGTTGTTGTTGTTGTTGTTGTTGCAGGGCTTGACATAAGCAATGGCCCGATGGCCCGGGGCCAGTAAAAGAGTATTTCGGGCTAGTTGATTGGCCAGTGACTGGCCATCAGCAAAACAAACAGCAAACGTCATACACAGTAGCGCGAAGAGTGTCAATGTTACTTCAGGTTATTTATAACGTGTTCAAATGTCAAAGAACTACGAGGCTGATACGAGAAAGAGGACATTCCTAGTAGGGCTGGGCAGTATATCGAGTTTGTACAATATATCGATTTTTTTTTAAACAATATGGAATGAGGCAATACCGTTTATATCGATACAGTAGTTTGATACGAGCAAACCTGAAATATAGCGGAGTACGCAGTGTGTGCTCCTGCAGTGAAAGAGCATAGTACAATTGTCCTAAACATGACACAAGCTAGTATCAAGCGCTTCAAAATATTGGTAAGATATAGTTAACAAGTTTAAAGCAGCTTGCCCTGCAGATGCTCTGACAGATACTGTTGCTGACTGACAGATAAATACTTGCGCTGTTTAATGCGTTTGAGACGTGGTGCTTTCCTCAGTGCTTAATTTACATTTCACTGGTATATTCTCCATCTGTATATGTTAGAAAGTCAAACAAATATGTCCATTTCACTGTCAGGAGAGGTCGAGCTTCTGCAAGTGAATCTCCGCTAAAATTCAAGCTTCCGTTAATTAGCGCCGCCGCGCGCATGCGCACCAAACAGACGAGCGCGATAGAATAGTAGCGTAATAATTCTGACTAAATTATACTGTAGATGTTGCTAAAATACTTGCTGTTGGAGACAATAAATGTGCCATATGTGGAATTTTAAACCTACAAGTATATTTTTATGAAAGTGACCATTATAATGGGGTAATGAAATGCAGGCTAAAATAATTAGTGTTTGCTTTTGTTTTTATTTTCATTTTTAGTTTAGCCTTTTGTCATTTTAAAAACAAAGTTTTTAGATTGTAATGTTACAATTTTAGAATGTAATGTGATTTTAACCACCTTTTTGCACATAATATAGCCTATTGCATAGCCTACATTACATTTCCTATATTTGTTTCCATATCCTTCAATTTCAACATTGCTTTGTTCTTCATTTTTTTATTTTTTTTTATTGACAGCTTTTTTAGGTCACAAATGTTAAATGAATGACAAAAATAATCAGGCAAACTAATATAATTTCGTATTATATTACGAAATTAATATTGCCATGTAACGTGAAAATTCGCCATTTTGAAAATTCGCCATTTTGAAGTGAAAATAGGCCTATGTAACGTTACTCATCACTCATGTATCAATAATTAGTTTGTCATTGTGAGGGGACAAGAAAAATTAATCCTAATGTTTACAATAAATACAGTTTAATGGAAAAGTGCTTTTCCTTCTATTTCTTTCAGGGCCAGTAAAAATATAGAAGGGGCCAGTAAAACTCTGATCTACTGGCCCTGGGGACCAGTGGGGATTTTTTTTTTATGTTGAGCCCTGGTTGATGTTGTTGTTGTTGTTGTGTTGATGTTGTTGTTGTGTTGATGTTGTTGTGTTGATGATGTTGTTGTGTTGATGTTGTTGTTGTGTTGATGTTGTTGTTGTGTTGATGTTGTTGTTGTGTTGATGATGTTGTTGTTGTTGTGTTGATGTTGTTGTTGTGTTGATGTTGTTGTTGTTGTTGTTGTGTTGATGTTGTTGTTGTGTTGATGTTGTTGTTGTGTTGATGATGTTGTTGTTGTGTTGATGTTGTCGTTGTTGTGTTGATGTTGTTGTTGTGTTGATGTTGTTGTTGTTGTGTTGATGTTGTTGTGTTGTTGTGTTGATGTTGTTGTGTTGATGTTGTTGTTGTTGTTGTGTTGATGTTGTTGTTATGATGTTGTTGTTGTGTTGATGTTGTTGTGTTGTTGTTGTTGTGTTGATGATGTTGTTGTTGTGTTGATGTTGTTGTTGTGTTGATGTTGTTGTGTTGATGATGTTGTTGTTGTGTTGATGATGTTGTTGTTGTTGTGTTGATGTTGTTGTTGTTGTTGTTGTGTTGATGTTGTTGTGTTGATGTTGTTGTTATGATGTTGTTGTTGTGTTGATGTTGTTGTTGTGTCGATGTTGTTGTGTTGATGTTGTTGTTGTTGTTGTTATGTTGATGTTGTTGTGTTGATGTTGTTGTTGTTGTTGTTGTGTTGATGTTGTTGTTGTGTTGTTGTTGTTGTGTTGATGTTGTTGTTGTGTTGTTGTTGTTGTTGTGTTGATGTTGTTGTTGGTGTTGTTGTTGTTGTGTTGATGTTGTTGTTGTGTTGTTGTTGTTGTGTTGATGTTGTTGTGTTGTTGTTGTTGTGTCGATGTTGTTGTGTTGATGTTGTTGTGTTGTTGTTGTTGTTGTTGTGTTGATGTTGTTGTTGTGTTGATGATGTTGTTGTGTTGATGTTGTTGTTGTGTTGATGTTGTTGTTGTTGTGTTGATGATGTTGTTGTTGTGTTGATGTTGTTGTTGTTGTGTCGATGTTGTTGTGTTGTTGTTGTTGTGTTGATGATGTTGTTGTTGTGTTGATGTTGTTGTTGTGTTGATGATGTTGTTGTGTTGATGATGTTGTTGTTGTTGTTGTGTTGATGTTGTTGTTGTGTTGATGATGTTGTTGTTGTGTCGATGTTGTTGTTGTTGTGTTGATGATGTTGTTGTTGTGTTGATGTTGTTGTTGTGTTGATGATGTTGTTGTGTTGATGATGTTGTTGTTGTTGTTGTGTTGATGTTGTTGTTGTGTTGATGTTGTTGTTGTGTTGATGTTGTTGTTGTTGTTGTGTTGATGATGTTGTTGTTGTGTTGATGTTGTTGTTGTTGTTGTTGTTGTTGTTGTTATGATGTTGTTGTTGTGTTGATGTTGTTGTTGTTGTGTTGATGTTGTTGTGTTGATGTTGTTGTTGTGTTGATGTTGTTGTTGTGTTGATGTTGATGTTGTTGTTGTTGTTCTTGTTGTGTTGTCAGCTGCTGGACTCAGTGGAGCCTCCATCGCTGGGTTTGCTGCTGGGATCCCGTGTGCTGTCCTCCTCCTCCTCGTTCTGCTGGGCTTCATCTACTGCGGGACACGTGGTGAGCGATGCTTCCTCAACTCTCTGTTGCTCCACTGGTAGAACATGGCGCCTGCAACATCAAGGTCATGGGTTTAATTCCCAGGTAACACATACTGGTAAAATGCATGCCTTGAATGCACTGTAAGTCACTTTGGATAAAAGCGCCTCCCAAATGCATAAATATAACAAATCGCCCAATACTACTGCTAATAATAATGAAACATTTCTGTTTTCTTTTTTTTTTCTTTTTTTTATATCGTGTAAATTAAACATTCAATTCTAGAATTATTTTTGAATTGCAAAATAAACCTCAACATGGTGTTTAGGATGTTGGTGCAAAGCATTGAGATCTTAAATCACCCTAAAAATGTTTATAAGTCACAAGATTATTGGTTTTATAAAACAGTGGCAACTGCAATATAAAAAAAAGACACCAATGTGCAATAAATAGGTTAATTTATTAAAATTAATAATCAGAACATGTATACAGTTAAATAATACAGTTCATTAGCATAATTATTTCTGGATTTTAAATAATATAGCAATTTGGCGTCTTAATAAAATAATAAATTAAATAAATGTGCGATCACCGGTGCTATTTTAGTATCATTGATATAATGTATCATTTTGTAACTAGATTTTATATTTATATTTTATGCTTTCATTTTAGTTAAAGTTTTAGTCATTTTGTTGTGCTTTTGTCATTTTCATTTTTTTTATATGTCTATATCATTTAATAAGTTTTAGTTATTAGTTTAGATTTATTTCGTTTTAGTAATAAAGGAAAGTGAAATATTGCCTTGGCAAATGGCTAAAATAAATAAGTTTTATTTTTTTTAAATTCAAGGCTGATGATTTCCAATAAGGTTCCATCTGTAACAAATGTATTGCTCATTGTTAGTTAATGCAGTAATTAACTTTACCTAATGATACCTTATTGTAAAGTGTTACCACTTAAGTTAATGTTTAATAAGTGTGTTGCATTTTTACAGTGGTTTCAAATGCATCTTATAGGATCTGAACTAGTACATGAATCTGTTCTCCGACTCTTTTCCCCAGCAGATCGAAGCCCGAGGGATCCTGTATCAAGAGCAGTGGAGAAGGTAAGAGCCCACTCTTCTGTGATAGCGAGGCTGTTCTTCACCGTCATCGGATGCACATTTTCCACAAGTTGGTATGATTCTTTAGGCTCTTCATGTAAAGTTTGCAGAAAGTTATCCTCACACCATGCACTAGCACATTTTAGTATGTGGTGTGAGTAGGGTGACCATAGAGCCCCTTTCACACAGAGAAAATACACGGATAAAGTGACCTGGGGTTTGACCCGGGTTCGTTTGACTTTGGTTCATTCACACTGCCAGTGATTTTCCGGAATCAGAGATTGTGTTCACACACAACCCGTAAAAATCCCGTAAAGACACGTGACATCGATGTGACGTAATGTCTCAGCAGCGTCTATAGTTTGCTTATGAGCACGAAACCACGCTTGTGCATTTTTTCTCTGATTCGATCATAAACTAGCGCATTACGTACCGTTTCACACTGCGAACGATCCCGGCTTCAGCGCCATCATTATGACACGGCATTGATTACGGCTTTTGTTCACACAGCGCGCGTTCCGGGACTGAACACGGCAATGTTACTAGATCCCCAACCCGGCATCGATCCCGGTGTTCTGACGATTCATGCTACCCATCGAGATGTGCTACTTACTGGTTATGCGCATGTGCAGACTCATTTTTCTTCTGCGTTACCACACCCATAAATCTATGCATCCTTGCTGTTGAGACTTGTTGGAAACTTTGACAGGTCAAAGATGAATATTTGATGATCATTTTTACTTTTCACACCATTTTAAAAATAAAAACAGTAGCCTACGGTATACAATACTCATAACTTCGAATTTTTTTATAACTGTATTTCATATAATATACAATAATGTCATTTTTACTTGTTATATATGTGATAATGGCTAGTTCATTTAAAATATCAAAATATGCTCCCCATACCCTTACCCTGTTTTAAATGAAATAACGATGTCATAATATTGTGAGATTTACACCATTATGGGAACAATAGAGAATGAATCGATATTCTCTGTGACCGATTCGCGCTACGGTAGCATTTTTCGACAAGGCAGCACAAATCGTCAGAACACCGGCATCAATCCCGGGTCGTGTTTGCGTCCACACAGAAGGTGTTCTGGCAATTTCCCGGGATCAACGCGCTGTGTGAAAGGGGCTTATGAGATTGGCTGAAATTCAGGGTGGGGTGGACTATTAGACTACAGCCTATAAATAAAAGATAATGAATTTAAAACCTGAACCAAACATAATTTTATTCAAAGATCAACAGTCTGTCATTAGTCTTTAGGCTGCCACCAAAAAAACAACGACATTAAAATCATGAACTCAAATGTCACTGTGAAAAAAAAAAAAACAATGATGAATTTTAAAGTCAAGAAAGTCGCATTTTGATGTAAAACTGTTGAGGTATAAGACTGTTAAAATACTTAATTACAAAGACTACAAACCCAAAAGGTGCGCATGTGACGTCATACCTTTTCTCTCAATGAATGAAGCTAACTTTACTGAAGCTAACGTCTGTCATTTCTATACTCTAACGATATAATCGTAACGTTACGCCGTCATGCCTGTGTGTTTTGTACCAGACTGCACACACACAAGCTTGGTGACGTACATAGTGCGAGACGAGAGATGTAGTTCATTGAGCGATTTTCACATAAAACTAAATGTTACTCTTCTGTTTTATGACAAACTGTGACTTTCCTGACTTTCATAATTATCTTTTAGATTGACAAACATCATATGTGTAATTCAGACAGAATAAAAAGATTAGTTGTCTCTCGGCATTGACTACCATACATATTTTTTCCGAAATAAGGCCCCATGAGCCGGAAGCGGAGGGGAGGGACTTAGACTCTCTATAGAAAAGTGAATTTTGTATCCGAAGACTTCTTTAAGTGTCTTTCTCCTCTCTTCAGGCTGTGGTCTGTGGATCTCCTCTGAAGCCTCAGAGTCGGCAGAGAGGACGACTGAAACCTCCTCCCGACTACAGACTCCAGCAGGTACAGTACCTGTCCATCACAGTCATTGAATCTGACGCCTCTTGTGTGTTCACTGACTGTTTTTTCACACGGTTCAGCCTGAGCGATCGGGTCCTTTGCCTTCGGTGAACCCGTGCGTGAGACTGGCCACCACAGTGTGAATCTGAGTGAGTTCACCCATTACCTGTAGTCTTATCACACATCCGGAGTAAACATGTTCCTGGGTCAACATATTTTGTTGGTATTGGAACAACATTCCGGTCTGAAAATTTTATCCTGACCATTTCCCTACCCCTAAATCTAACCGTACCCAGAAACTTCCGCAGATTGTAGTGCCCGACCGTCATTGACAAGTACAACCTGTGCATGTGTGATTGTGAGGGGTTTGTAGGCTGCGCTGATTGATGTTACGTCTTTTTAATGAGAAAGTGAATGTTTAAAATGTCTCAAATAAAACTGAACGCGGAGGAATTAAGGAAACGTCACTTGTCTGCAAAAATCACTGCACTGGACAGAGCAAAAGAATTTGCGAACGATTTTTATGAGGATGGGGCAGTTATGGTTTGTAAAGACTGTCAACACTATGTTGATTACCTGAGGCGACAGACGGCACTGGAGCATCTCAAATCCGCAGTGTTTCAACCATAGACAGTAAAAGAAATGGACACAGTGACCGCCTTGATTTCAACGGAGAAACGTGAAGCCCGATTAGAAGCACTCACTTCCTGATGGCTGAGCGACTGCGCAGGCTCACACTGAGCTTGATGACAGTCTGACAGTTGTAAATCTTCTAGTAGCTGTGCCAAGACAAATCTGAATCACCTAATTCCTCAAAAACGTTGTTGAAATATTTTGTCCTGTTGCTTTTATGGACTCTCTATCTATGGGCTTCTCCCTTGACTTTATGCCTCTATGTCCCCCCCCGATTGCCTCATAGACAGTAAAAGATTGCCTGCGAGCTTCTCCTCCTGTCTATACAGTAATTTCTCTATTGTGCGACAGAGTCTTGCGTGGTTATGACGCAATCGTTAGCCTATTTTTACAAAACCGGCTTCTACGGGGCCATAACATAAGAGCCAAAGTAAGCCTTTTATACATTGTCGTGTTTCTTTAGAAATAAATAATGGACAAATTAAGTCTTTGAGCCTCAGATGTAAAGTTATTCGCTGTCAAAGTGATGCCAAAATGAATGGGAGTCAATGGGATGCTAACAGCAGGTGAAGTTCTGCTACAATGACGGCCCCCGCGAGGCTTAAGTTTCCGGCTGATGGATTACCGCCTTGATTCAAGTACTTGTTCATCTGCAGCAGCATTTCATCGTAAGATACACTTAGAAACCCGTCAAAATAAAAGTTCTATTTGCATTTGTATTGTGAACCTCAAATAAAAGTTAAGAAGTGAATATTTTGTAATGTTTTCATTTCTAATACTCTAATATCTTTTTAACACATTTAAAATAATTCCACAGATTTTCCCCCAAAAAATAATAAAAAGAATTGTAATAAATATTGCTATAAAAAATAATATATTTTATTGTATATATATATATATATATATAATTATTAAAACCATTCCGCTTAATTCCACAGATTTTTCCAAAAATTCAGCACAGAAATCACAAAAAAAGTCTGCAGATTGCGTGTAGCCCTGCCCATAAGCTATTCCCGGTAACACTTTATTTTACAGTGTCCTTGTTACATATGTTACATGTACTTACCATGATAAAAACAGTAAATTATGCATAATTACATGCAACTAACCCTCAACCAAATCCTAATCCTACCCTAACCCTATAGTATGTACATGTAGTTGCTTAATATTACATAATTATAGTGTTACAATGACACCTTAAAATAAAGTGTAACCGCTATCCCTAAAATCAGAGGGAATGATAGGTTAGTAACACTGATGTAGAAGCACCTAACCCTGATTGTAAGCCTAAACTTGACACAAACTGTAAACTTTTCCCTCAAATCTGATTGGTTGATTGGAATGTTGATCCAGGAACATGTTGCACTTGGTGAAATCAGTTTCTGCAGACGTATCGCAAACACTTAAAGGAGTCATGACATGGATTTTCTTTTACTATTTTAATATGTTCTTTGAGGTTCACTTATGATGTTAAAGTTTTTTGCACAAAAAACTAATTATATGTGAAAAACGATTATTTTCCACTCTCATTCTGAGCATCTGTCTGAAATGATGAAACGCACACTGTTGCGATTGGCTAACGTCATTGCATAGGAAACAGTATCGACGTCCACTCGCTATTGCACGTGTTTTGAAAACATTATCCATATATTATTCAATACTGTTGCTTCTTCTTCTGTTTCTTTGCAAAAGTTTCTTTGCAAAAGTTTCTCCATTACACTGCGCCTCACTGACAAAATAAAATGCTCGAACAAACATATAATCCTCTGATGCCATCCATCATGGCATTAATATAAACCGTCCACTTGCCGTCAAACGGCTGAATGCCAGTGGGCGGGGCCCTATGATGCGATGATGTATATCTATACATCGATGTCTTGCTCTGGAGGCGGGCATATGCAAACGTTTTCACACATGTGACATCACAGATCCCACAATTTCCAAAAGAGTCGTTTTTGTTATGAATGTTTTATTTAATTGTTTGTTTATAATTAGGAGGACATTTTAAACTTTGAAACTTGCAGGATGTTTTAATGGTACAAAGACCTATTACATGTCAAAAGATCAAGGCAAATTGGATTTCTCATGTCATGACCCTTTTAAAGCCTATATATATACACTCACCTAAAGGATTATTAGGAACACCTGTTCAATTTCTCATTAATGCAATTATCTAATCAACCAATCACATGGCAGTTGCTTCAATGCATTTAGGGGTGTGGTCCTGGTCAAGACAATCTCCTGAACTCCAAACTGAATGTCAGAATGGGAAAGAAAGGTGATTTAAGCAATTTTGAGCGTGGCATGGTTGTTGGTGCCAGACGGGCCGGTCTGAGTATTTCACAATCTGCTCAGTTACTGGGATTTTCACGCACAACCATTTCTAGGGTTTACAAAGAATGGTGTGAAAAGGGAAAAACATCCAGTATGCGGCAGTCCTGTGGGCGAAAATGCCTTGTTGATGCTAGAGTTCAGAGGAGAATGGGCCGACTGATTCAAGCTGATAGAAGAGCAACTTTGACTGAAATAACCACTCGTTACAACCGAGACATGCAGCAAAGCATTTGTGAAGCCACAACACGCACAACCTTGAGGCGGATGGGCTACAACAGCAGAAGACCCCACCGGGTACCACTCATCTCCACTACAAATAGGAAAAAGAGGCTACAATTTGCAAGACCTCACCAAAATTGTACAGTTGAAGACTGGAAAAATGTTGCCTGGTCTGATGAGTCTCGATTTCTGTTGAGACATTCAGATGGTAGAGTCAGAATTTGGCGTAAACAGAATGAGAACATGGATCCATCATGCCTTGTTACCACTGTGCAGGCTGGTGGTGGTGGTGTAATGGTGTGGGGGATGTTTTCGTGGCACACTTTAGGCCCCTTAGTGCCAATTGGGCATCGTTTAAATGCCACGGCCTACCTGAGCATTGTTTCTGACCATGTCCATCCCTTTATGGCCACCATGTACCCATCCTTTGATGGCTACTTCCAGCAGGATAATGCACCATATCACAAAGCTCGAATCATTTCAAATTGGTTTCTTGAACATGACAATGAGTTCACTGTACTAAAATGGCCCCCACAGTCACCAGATCTCAACCCAATAGAGCATCTTTGGGATGTGGTGGAACGGGAGCTTCGTGTCCTGGATGTGCATCCCACAAATCTCCATCAACTGCAAGATGCTATCCTATCAATATGGGCCAACATTTCTAAAGAATGCTTTCAGCACCTTGTTGAATCAATGCCATGTAGAATTAAGGAAGTTCTGAAGGCGAAAGGGGGTCAAACACAGTATTAGTATGGTGTTCCTAATAATCCTTTAGGTGAGTGTGTATATATATATATATATATATATATATGATGCATTATGAATTTATTTTTAATGCATTAATTATGCCTTGTAAAGCACCGTATAATGCAGTGTACGATCTATATGAATAATTGTAACCACACCGTTGTATATAATACATTATATTATCTTTTCACTGTTACACCTTTAGAAATTATAATTTATTACAACAATGCATGACAAACAACCAATTTCAGATGTAACAATGAATCTGTGAACATTATGATGCATTTTAAATTTGGTTACAGTTATTTATGAAAAGACATAATGCATTATAATGTCGTTATGAATATCTTTATAATGTATTATACGTAAAGGATTTAAGTAAAGTGTTATCATCTTATCTAATACATTTATTAATGTGTTGCAGCCCAGATTCGAACAAGCATCGCCCACATGAGCATCTCAGCTGCTGCAAAAAAATGGATTTGATCTTTAAATCTAACTGCATTTTAATTGCACCTCATTAGTATGTGAGCATTATATCAAAATGACAATGTTTCTGTAATTTATTCTGAAATAAGAAGTATTAAAAAAAAACTTGTATTAAGCAAGGATGCATTAAATTGACCAAAAATCAGATATTTATAATGTTAATTTTAAATAAATGCTGTTCTTTTGAATTTTCTGTTCATCCATGTTTCTTGAGCATCAAATCAGCATATTAGACTGATTTCTGAAGGATCATGTGACACTGAAGACTGGAGTAATGATGCTGAAAATTCAGCTTTGATCACAGGAATAAATTACAGTTTATAATAATATTCAAATAGAACACAGCTATTTGAAATTGTAATAATATTTCACATTATTACTGTTTTTACTGTATTTTTCATCGAATAAATTAATTTTTTCCAATAACCTATAATTGTAATACGTGATGTGACACAATCACAGCCAATAAGAACATTATTATTTTATATTGAGACTTTTGCAAAAGCCTGAAAAAGACTCCGAATCTCAACATTGTCTCAAACTTGGCTCAAATTTGTCAAGATGCCAAGATCTCAATATAAACTCAAATATTTCTCATCAAAGAATGGGTATTTTCTAGGGTATTTTTTAGGAAAGACTTCTCTTTCTTTCAATATAAATTTCTTTCCTATTTCCAAACTTTCCTCCACATAAACTTCTTTTATTCTGAATGATGAGACAAAAACAATATGCTGCACTGCAAAAAAAAAAAAGTCTTGTTTTCCTGTACGAATATCTAAAAACTCTTAAATCAAGACACATTTACTGTTATATTAAGCTTTATTTTCTGAACAATTGATCAAAATGAAGCGAGTTTGTGCTTAAAACAAGAACAAATATCTGCCAATGGGGTCAAAAAAATTAACTTACTTAAAAAAAACGAGATTTTTTTTCTGACACATTGGCAGATGTTTTCTTGTTTTAAGCACAAACTCACTTAATTTTGATAAGTTTTTCAGAAACAAGACATAATATCCAAACTAATTTTGCTTAGTTTTTTTAGATAAAGTAAGATTTTTTAGATTTGCTTAGATAAAGTAAATTTATCTTGATTTACGAATGTTTAGATATTATTACTGAAAAATAAAAATACTGAGGAAGAAAGTCATTTTTTGCAGTGCTGAGAAGGTTTTCTAGTTCAAAATGTCTTTTTTTTTAATTGCTATTAATTCAATTACACCATTTTTTTTCTCATGCACAAAAAATCTTCTGTATATGAAGCCATTATAAATCTCTCATTATCTCTTCAGTTATTGTGGTGCAGCCAAAAAACAGGCATCGACATTTTTTAAATTTTTTTTTCTATTGAAAAATAAACACATTTACATACAAAATAGGTATTCAATAAACAATATTTACAATTCTCAAAAGGCAGACGTAGTTGCAAATTACAATAAGTAACAGCAATGAAGTCTCAATTCAAATATACAATCACGAAGGACAAGGAAGAGAAAATAAATAAGTTAAAATAAATAATTGAAAGAACAACATTTATAGCAAAGTGAGTTATTAAACAAGGAGTAATAGGGAACATAGGCTACTGTAGCTTTTTCATTTGAAAGAGTACAAAGAGAAGCAGCAAAAGCTTTAAGTTCATTAGTAAAAAGAGGAAAGGGCGGAGGGGTATTTAGCAAGTTCAAAAAGGTTATTGACTAAGTAGTGTTTTGAACAAACTTTATTAAGTACACCGAACTTTCATTCACATTTGTGATGCGAATGAAAATCCTCCTGCGACCGCTCGTGTGTGTGACTCATGCACACTGAATGAAAGTGTGCGCTTCAGCATGTTGCATTGACCACAGCAGTACTGCAAGCCTCTGCACATCACATTTCCAGAACGGCCAATACAACAACAAAAAGAGCCTTCCCCTCCAAACCCAGCGCTCACGTGCCTCGACTCCATCAAGCTCAAGTGCATTTGTTCTGTGTGGCTTGTTTTAAAGGATTTTGCCTCCATCAACAGAAAAGCAGAGAGAAAAACTTTTTGGAGTTTGGCCTAGCGGCTCCTTTTTTCCGTTACGCTCACTGCGGGATCCCACTTTCTCTCTCTCTTTCCCTCTGGTTGAGCAGCTTCATTTATCCTGAAGATCTCAGGTAAGAATCCCACAACACCTGAGACGAGAGTCACGGACTAATGCACGCTGGTGGTGAAGGTTTTCAGGATTAATGTGATCGTTTTTTGGCGTCTTCTGACCATCAAATATCATTTCAAAGTCAAAGTATCTTTATTTGTCTCCCCAAGGAGAAATTTGTTTTGGACCTAGAGAGATTGCTACAAGAGTTACAACTGAGACACACCACAAAAGCACAAGAATAAGACAGTTAAAAAGACAAAAAAGTACATGAGCATTAGGGCTACTCAAAGGAGCTGTGCAAAATTGCACATTTTTATAGGCCAATTGTGCAATGTAATAGTATATCATATTCATACCTACATTCAATCACAGATATACAGTACATTAATAAATCACAGAATTTGTGCAGGTCAAATGAATGTGGCCTTTTACATTATTTCTTTGTTTCATTATTTCTTTTTTAAGCTGTGAAATGTTTTTAGCTGTGTTTAAGACTATTTATTCAAACATGATAAAAAGCAATGTCAAGGGTTTTACAATGTATGCAAGTTTCATGTTCAAATGCATTTGTGACAATTGTATACCATGTTACTGTAAACGTTTTGCACATTGAACAGGGGCTGCTGATACTTGGTGTGGATGTTTGATTCAGTCTCCAGGTAGTTTTATAACCATAGGAATCAGTTGTTTCACATGCATGTGCAGAACTTAAGCTTTAATGCAAAAGAAAACAGGTGATGTTTCCATTTTGCATCTCAAACTACTGGAAACTGTAAATTATATTTTCACCATATTAATCTAGAGATATATTATTATTCAACATTTTAACCTTCTAACAAATTTAACGTTTAGGGTTTTTTTTAATCATTTTTTACTTCATCAGACTTCATTTGGCACTTGCTATGTGTAAACACACACACACACACACACACACACACACACACGGAGAGAGAGAGAGAGAGAGAATCATGGGCATGATTCAGAAAGGTTAAATGCTCCTGAACAATAGTCACACTGCTTCTCCTTGCAGTCAAAAATTAGTGCATTGCAAATGTATCTAGTAAAAACTTTTGATACTGCATCCAGATAAAATCTTGCTGAAAGCTCATTTTTTGAGATATCAACCTCAAATTTGGCTTTGATTTTTTTTTTTTTTTTTTTTTTAAACATGTTTTGGAACATATAAATTTAATATACAAATTGAAAATATATTTTTCCTGAATTTTTCATAATAATAAAAAACTTCTATTATTAATAATAGTACACTTTTTTTGTTTCACTTTTTCTTTTTTCACTTCAGCAATAATCTACCAAGTGTCTTCTTTAAAAAGAGACCAAACTTCAGTCTATGCTCTAAAGAATTGAAGATTTATGACAGTTTAAGTTGGAAATTATATCTATATAATTTAGTATCATTGAATTAAAATACAAAATATTATATTAAGAACATTATCGAACTAAGATATAGTACATTTCATTGAAAAAAGTTCATTTTAGACCTCTTTATTCATATACTATGTAGAGCATGTTTTGGGCCTGATGATCATAATTATATAATTATATATAGCTTTAGTTGGCACACTGTTTGTTGTCCCTACATGTTGTTTTGTGGCATTGCAGTTTGACACTGTGTTTCCAACTATTTGCCTAATGGTGTCTTCCTGAGAAGTGATTAATATCACCAGCTCTGATGTATGAATGACTGATGCTGATTTGCTTGTGCAAACTCTGTCGTGGATTGTGAAAACACAGGAAACGCACGTACAGCCTGTGAGATAAATCTGGCTATGTGAGGAGGTGAACGTAGAATGATCAATGCACACTAGATTTGCATTTCATGAAGAAAATAGCCGCAAAATTGCAAAAGAATAATATTAATTATTTGTTAGGTTTTAAGGTTCTGTGTAAATGATTTAGAAGACAAGACCAGTCACAATTCAGTGTGCGGATATTGCAATGATGTCAGAACACTGTTACATTTTGAATGCTGAAAATTCTATCAAGTAAGTAATTAAAGTTTATTTATAGAGCGCTTTTCACAGATAAAATCACAAAGTGCAACCACAAAATAAAACGGTATACAATCAATCAGTAAAAATTACAACATTTAAAGAGCCCAAAATAAAACCCAGCCAACTAAAAGCTTGTCTAAATAACAGTGTATTGGGATGCCTTTTAAAAGAATCGACCGAGTCGGCCACACGGAGGAACAAAGGCAAGGCGTTCCACAATCTGGGGGCTACAGCCTGAAAGGACAGGTCTCCCCTGGTTAAAGCGAGTCTTTGGGAGCATTAACAGACTCTGGCCTGAGGATCGAAGTGCACGGCCTGGGGAGTCTGTGCATAACAAATCAGCAATGTATTGAGGGGCCTGACCCTGTAAAGCTCTAAAAGTTAAAACTAATATTTTAAAATCAATATGCAATCTGATGGGTAGCTGGTGTAAGGAGGACAAAATGGGTGTGATGTGTGTCCTTCTGCCAGATCTTGTTAGAAGCCTTGCCGCAGCATTTTGAACCATTTGAAGACGATTTAAAGTAGATACAAAAAGTAAAAAGAGAGTGACAGTAATCTAAATGTGAAGAAATAAAAGCACAGTTAACCATCTCGAGATCAGAGTCCGATAAAATTACCCTAAATTTTGCAATATTTCTTAGATGATAAAAACAGTTTCTGACCTAAAGTCTAGAATGGCTGTCCAAAGACATTGACTGGTCAAACCAGACACTAGGTTTCTGATGCTCGACTGGACAGAGGAGCTCAGAGAACCAAGAATTTTGAAGGATGGATGGTATTTTATTGTCTGGGGCAACAATAAGGGTTTCGGTCTTTTCCGAATTTAATTGAAGACAGTTACTAGCAAGCCACGATTTAACAGAAGAAAAACATTCCAATAAATCGGTTAGTTTGTGGAACATTCATTGAACGAGCAATACAGCTGTATGTCATCAGCATAAAAATGGTATGACACATTGTTCAAATGGCAAAAATTTTCCCAAAGGGGTAATGTACAACAAAAAACAAAAGTGGACCTAGGACAGAGCCCTGTGGAACGCCATTCAAGAATGGAGTGGCTTCAGACAGTATACTATTTACTTATACAGAAAAATTTCTGTCACTCAAGTAAGTGGAAAACCACTTTAAAACAGACCCAACGATACCAAACTCTTTTTCTAATCTATTCAACAGTATTTTGTGGTCCACTGTATCGAATGCTGATGATAAATCCAATAGAACCAATACTGAGTACCTTCCAGAGTCAGCAGCCATCTGTACTTCATTAGACACTTTGAGGTCTCAGTAGAGTGCATCTTTCTAAAACCAGACTGATACTTATCCAAAAGTTCATTGTTACTTAGAAAAGCTGTCAGCTGCTCAGCTACTACCTTCTCCATGACTTTTGAGAGAAAGGGCAGTTTTGATATTGGCCTATAGTTACAAGGCTCCGTTGGGTCCAAATTGGGCTTCGATGCAAGTCAAAGGGAATTTTACAAATTTTATTCTAACAACTAAAAAAACAAAATACATGCATAAACAAAAGTTTATATTAAGAAAATGCAGCTTATTTTATGTATGATTCATTTTTCCTTTTTTTGGGGATTGTGACATTTTTTCATGAAAATTAAGTATTTAAACTTTTTTTTAAAAATGCTTAATGATAGAAATAAAATTGCCGTTGTTTTCTTTAAGTAGAATTTATTATCTATTTTGGATTTTTGAGTGTAACACTTAATTGCGATGGTCCACTTTAGACATTCACTAACTATAAGTAACTCCATGTCAACTATCAGTCATTAGAGTATTAGTAGAGTCTGCTTAATAACACTTTATTTTGATGCTCCTGAACAGACATTCTACTGACTATCAGTAACTTTACAACTACATATAACTTATTATGCTAACCTGCACTTGGGTTATTTTAACCCAATTTTGGGTCAAAATCAAATATGGACAAACTAAAACATTGGGTTAAAAATTTTATTAAAAATGTTAACCCAATGGCTGGGTTTGTCCATATTTGTCCCAAACTTGGGTTAAAACAACCAATAATTTTTTAGTGTAATCTACAATCTACTAATACTCTAATGAGAGTTAGTTGACATGTAGTTGTGCAACCAAGTCGAGTGTAAGCATGAAATATTGCAAGTGTAGGCCTACATTCTTGATGGTTTTGTCCTGTATAAATGTTGCATAATGAGCATGTGTGTGTAATTGACTCTTAGTGTTTCATCTCAGGATGTACAGCTTCATGGGAGGGGGTTTGTTCTGTGCCGTCATGGGTAACATCTTGCTGGTGGTCTCGACGGCGACGGACTACTGGATGCAGTACAGACTGTCCGGCAGCTTCGCTCACCAGGGCCTGTGGAGATACTGCATGTCTGGCAAATGCTACACACAGACCGACAGTATCGGTGAGTGTGTGACTGTATTTATTCAAGGCCTGCATAATAGTGTCACTAGGCGCATTTCCATTACAGATTTGCGCAATTTTTGTGCATTAATTTTCTTTCTAAATGTCGACAAAAAACTATTGCGAAATGACGGCGTTTCCATTAACCGATGTTATTCGACAAACTTATTTTTTTTCCTCCTTTGGAATAAGTCATTCCAAAAATCGCGGCGACGGATGTTGAGGTTTACGCAATGCGGTAATCCATCAGCCGAAAACTGAAGCCTCGCGGGGGCCGTCATTGTAGCAGAACTTCACCTGCTGTTAGCATTACATTGACTCCCATTCATTTTGGCAACACTTTGACAGCGAATAACTTTACATCTGAGGCGTCCAAAGACTTCATTTGTCCATTATTTATTTCTAAAGAAACACGACAATGTATAAAAGGCTCCATTACTTTGTATCTTACGTTATGGCCCCGTAGAAGCCATTTTTGTAAAAATAGGCTAACGACTGCGTTATAACCACGCGAGACTCTGTCGCACAGTAGAGAAATTATCATATAGACAGGAGGAGAAGCTCACAGGCAATCTTTTACTGTCTATGAGGCAATCGGGGGGACATGGAGGCATAAAGTCAAGGGAGAAGCCCATAGATAGAGAGTCCATAAAAGCAACGGGACAAAATATTTCAACAAAGTTTTTGAGGAATTAGGTGATTCAGATTTGTCTTGGCACAGCTACTAGAAGATTTACAACTGTCAGACTGTAATCAAGCTCAGTGTGAGCCTGCGCAGTCGCTCAGCCATCAGGAAGTGAGTGCTTTTACTGGGCTTCATGTTTCTCCGTTGAAATCATGGGGATCGCTGTGTCCATTTCTTTTACTGTCTATGGGGGATACACGTGCATTTGTTGACAAGCCGATACCGTCTTGAGTTCTCGCGAGTTCTTACGTTTTGGGCAGACTGCCAGCGTTGCGTGTGAATGTCTTCATCCCAGGTACATTGGCATATATTTCAGCATGTCATATGAATATAATTTCATGGGGTTTATTTTTTTCAAACGCCAAAAGATCACGTAGCTCACGTTTACAAGCCAGCGTCATTATAGTAGCCTATTGGCTACTGTTTTACATAATGGATATGCCAATTCAATTCAATGTTTGTGTGGTAGGTAATAGCCATATCGTCAATATTATAATATCAAGCTACCATAGATGAATCTGGATATTTGAAAAAACGATTTGCATTATAGCCTGAGGCAAGACACTTTCACCAGAAAAACAAAGACATGACTATCATGAAGATAAATGGAGGACCAGATAGATTCCGTAACATGGCCAGGCAGACAACAAATTCGAAAAAATAGAGATATCCAAGCAATATATTTACTACTCCAACAGCATTACAGTCGGGCACCCCTCCTCCTCTACTTTTAGTTCACGCCCGCGAGCAAACGCTGGACCAATATTGATCCTCGTCCGGCCTTTTATTTTGTCACTCTCCCTTTTTCTCTTTCTAGTCTCCTCCGACAAAACCTTTGCCTTCTTCGTTTTAGTTGCTGCTTCGGCCATGACAACAACATACAGATGGCAAACAAACGCTAGTTGGGCTCTCACGTCCGAATCTGAGGAGGTAGGGGTGGTGGGGGAAGTGAGGTATGCAGAATTTTGTAGGTTTTTTTGTGCTCGGGATACTACCCGAAACCCCTATGGCAGACGTGTCATTCAACCTATTGTAAGTCGATGTACCATCTCTCATGTCTTGGAAATATATTATGAAGGTTGAAAAACTACATAGTGCTGCTTTAAACCCTTTAAATGTATGCCTAAATGTTCTAGACAAGGAGAAATGTCTTAACTGAACTTAAAATTCCATATATGAAGCATTAGATGGAACACTTCACACTAAACTTTAAACACTTTAAACTAAGAGTGCAGCACATTATACTGATTTCTGAAGGATCATGTGACACTGAAGACTGAAGTAATGATGCTGAAAATTCAGCTTTGATCACAGGAATAAATTACATTCTAAAGTATATTACAATAGAAATCAGGTGTTTTAAATTGTAAAAATATTATTACTGTTTTTACTGTATTCTTTAATCAAATAAATGCGTATAGTCCGATTCTAGAGTCTTATTTTGCTGCACGTTATTCAAGCATCCCCACACCTTTTGACTGATTCATTTCCGTAACTTATTTTTCTGTCATTTCTGTTCACTAGAAAATCATATTGCAGAGATTTCACTGAAAAAGCGTAACACTATAAACGTATCCATTACATTTCTATTTCTATATTTTCAATGAGATTTATTATTTTCAATAATGTTTCCATGCCTGGAAATCAATTTTAAAATTCTCTGATGTATCATAATTTTCTGAACATAAACTAACTAGGAAAAAAAAGTTTAATATATACAAATTTTGTGTGTAAAACTCTCAACATTTTGGCTGTTAGTTTGACATTTCTATTACTTTATTGAGATTTTATTCACTGACATTTCCAGGTCTGAAAATTACCATTTTAAATGTAATATTCTAAAACTTCTAGATTTTCCATGAAGGTGCATGGGAACAATTTTTTTTCAAACATGAAATGGTTGCATATTCAGAATATCTCAATGACACTCTCAACATTTTCATAATTATTTCTTTAGAAATAAACAACAAACATTTTTTTTAAAGTGGGTATATCTAAGAATGTTCATGAATTAATCGCTTTTTTATTGCCAAAGTGTAAACAGCTTGTAACGAAACTTAAAAAATGGGACCTTCCCCGACGTCCTAGGCTGTCATTCATTCATTATGGTCAGATGCTTTCTCATTTTTGTTGCATGTTTATTTTGTTATTGAGAGAAAAGCACAGCACATATTTACATGTTAATCTAACCGTCGCTCTCAGCAGTGTTGACTGCGTCGGGATGTTCGTTAACAGTATATCGCTGCAAAGATAGCTTGAATGTAACTCAACACTCTTACCTCATTTAGTATGCGCGGTTCTATGAATATGCAAATGAGCCCCGCCTCCACTCACTCACTTACTCACTCAGAGATCCACTCGTTGACGATCACACGTTGATCTGATTGGTTACAAGGTCGTTTGTGACGTCAGAAACACCAGCGATTTCAAACCGTGTTTTTGAGACTGTCTTTGGTTCACTGCAGTTTTAAGCAGAAAATACTCAGCAATGCTGTCGACTTATGAATTTACACATGATTTGTCTTAAAGCATATTAAAAACACCACAGAGACTTATAAACAACATTAAAAGCTTGATTTTCACCACAGGGATTAAAGCTAGTAAATTAAAGTAAGTTGGACTAAACAAACTAAAACATTATTCTTCCATCCTCCATTTGCATTTTCCCCAACTTTAGGACGTACGGTGCAAAACATTGTG
Source organism: Siphateles boraxobius (assembly GCF_051911475.1). Lineage (NCBI taxonomy): Eukaryota > Metazoa > Chordata > Actinopteri > Cypriniformes > Leuciscidae > Siphateles > Siphateles boraxobius. The sequence continues at coordinate 165,302 of NW_027508741.1, forward strand.
GGAAAAGTCCATGTTTCTCCATCAGTCTAAGCTACTGTGTCCATCTCTCTGTCTTTGCCTCTCATTTCAGCTTACTGGAACGCAACCCGGGCCTTCATGATCCTCTCGGCGATGTCGTGTTTCGCGGGAATCATCGCAGGCATCCTCTCCTTCGCTCACTTCTCCGCCTTTGAGCGATTCAACCGTTCCTTCGCTGCAGGGATCATGTTTTTTATTTCCAGTAAGTCTTTCCCTTCCAGTGACGTATTGGCCGACTCGTGTGAGCTGACATACAGTCAAACCAAAATTTATTCAGACACCTTCAACATTTCTCACATTATCACAGTTTATTCGCTTTAGTTTAGAAATTGGCAACATATGACAAGAATTTAGAGTTATCAAATCAGTTGATATTTCACTGTTTTTGTCCATCCTTCTGTTAGAGTGTCTCACACATGAATTATGTTGAATATCTGTCAGCTGTTAAATTTACCTACACAATTAGATAATACCAGTTTAGCTCAAACAATTACCAAGCAATGCTTCATGTTGTTCAGTCTGTGGTGTAAAAAGGTAATTAAAAATTTTTTAATGCGTAAAAATTGCATTAGCAATTAAAGAAAAACATTTCAGCAAAACATGGTCAGGTCAAAGTGTCTGAATAATTTTTGGTCCCAAATTTACATAAATTTAACTGGTATTTTGGGAAGAATTTTAGGGTACAATATGTCACCGTTTAGTTTATTTTGCTATCCTCACCTACATAGATGATCTATAGTGTCCTGCACCCACTAGTAAAACAATATCAAAAAATATGTCTGGTGTCTGAATAATTTTTGGTTTGACTGTAAGTCATCTAAACCGCTCTGTCTCATTTCTTTCTCCTCCAGCACTCTTTGTTCTGCTCGCTATGGCAATCTACACCGGCGTGACGGTGAACTTCCTCGGGAAGCGTTTTGGTGATTGGCGTTTCTCATGGTCCTACATTCTGGGCTGGGTCGCTCTGCTCTTGACCTTTTTTGCAGGTCTGTAATGATTTTTTTAGTCTGATATCCAACATGTGCTGTTGATCTCATGGAACGTGTGTGTTTTGTTTTGCAGGTATATTTTACATGTGTGCCTACAGGATGCACGAATGCCGAAGAGTGGCCAGCCCTCGCTAAAACAAAAGAGAAGCAGACACAGTGTCTTAACATGTATATACAGGTGTTTGGTTATCTGATCCCACTTAAAAAGATACCAACAAAAGTTGCCTGGAAGATCCTTCTGGTTTTCCCGCAGGACTTTTTAGTCTCCATCCCAATCATGCACATTTGAGGTTCAAAATAATTAATGCAATTCAGAATAAAACCGAATCATTGTTCATGCAGAGACAAAATTTCAAATAAAATCTCAGACTATTCTCATCATTTGAACTCATTCTGTTTATTCACTGTTTGACAAATGAAACTAGAAAAGGAGAGTTCACCAAGACAGACTTTGAATGTTGAAATAAAGGTTATACAGCCCAACATAGCGTATGTGAGAACAGTTTGTGAGTTTCTGAAACAGAGACGAATATCATTGTGTTTTTTTTTTATAAGAAGAAACTATTTGGTCTCTTTATTCATTTCTTTCCTATGGGTACAAATCTACCTTAGTTGATTTGAGGGTAAAAATACACTGCTTTATGCGTTAAATTTATCAAAAGCGTCAGTAAAAACATATATAATGTTACAAAAAAATATATTTCAAATAAATTCTGTTCTTTGGAACATCAAAGAAGCCTGAAAAAACAATGTATCGCAGTTTCCACAAAAATATGAAGCAGCACAACGATAAGAAATGTTTCAAATCATCATATTACTATGATTTCTGAAACGATCATGTGGCACTGAAGTCTGGAGTAATGATGCTGAAAAGTCAGCTTTGATCACAGGAATTAATTACACTTTACTATATACGAACTTTGAAAACAGTTATATTAAATTGTAAAAATATTTCTGAGTTAGAAGAGACTTCTTTCGAAAACATTAACCCTAAAACATGCAACGCGACATACTTTTTTGGGGCACAAGAATGATTTTTTCATCAAATCCTTTCATCACTTATGACAGCCTGGTCTATCTCGAGTATGCTGGACACTTAATTTGCTTCAAATTTTTTGTGATCAATTAGTCAGCCTGACCTAAATCCAACATGGCTGCCAGTGGTGCAGAACATTCAGATTTTGCGATAAGTCAATATATATTAAACTTAATTTTCTTCTGAAAAAAAAGAAAAAAAAGAATACTGCTAACATTTATTGTGAACATTGTCTTAAGGTGCTGAAGGAGAAAATTAAGTAATATGTTGTTCATGTTGTTATTTAGCACGTTTTGAAATGTATGTGACTCCTGAGTTACGTTGCCTGCATGTTTAGGGTAGAAAAAAGGGATTAAACTAGCTATTCAAACTTAAATGATTGTAATTCAAAAATGCTTTGGAATATAGACCTAAGTTTGGTCTTGTTTTAAAGAACACAGTCAGCAGATTATTGTTGAAGTGAAAGCACTTCAAAAAATTGAAAGTATGAAAAAGTTATGGTAGTTTAAACTTACAGTAAATCAAATATACTGTACTTAATATTTTTTCTTTTTTTATAAAATATGTATTTTACAAAATATTTTTTACTATAAAATTACTATAAAATCAAAGCCATATATCTAACCAAGTTGTGTTCCATATTTGAAGTTGATATCACAAAAATTGAAGTTCCCATGAGACTTTTTTAGACATAATACTAAAAATAGCCACGGGTGACTTACATTCCATTGAATTTAATTGTATGCATTCTGCCATAACAAATTAATACATTTCTGTCCAAATATCACTTCTGTCACAAAATATGCAACCTTGAGACTCAGACCTTTCGGACAATATGTCTTTTGTCAAGATTAGAAAAGGTTTTGATCATAAATTATGAAACATGACGATGCCCAAAAGGGGAGGAGCCCGATAAAAGAATACCGTTTCTATGGTAACGCAACGCCTAATTTCAAAACAGGTTCCACAGGCTGAATCTTGAGTTTGAAGCTTTCGAATGATATATTATTTTTCAACAGTAGATCAGGTGAAGTATGGGATATACTTTTTTTTCAAACATGCAGTGGCAGTCACAGTTAACAGATTAATGACTTGGTCCTTTTTTTATACCCTAATCAGGCAACGTGTCTCAGGAGACACAACTCATAAAATCCAAAATATATCAAATTTGTAAAAAATTATTTTGGATATGTTTTATTTAAGTCCAGATGATATAAAAAATGACATGAAATTATTATTTGCTTAGCATTTTCAACTCTTGCCTGTTAAAGGGTTAAAAATATTACAAACTTTTTCAATGGCCTACTATAGTAGTAGGAAGATGAAAAATGCATGAAGCCGTGATATAATAGAAACATTCAAGTGCAAAAGCTGTTCATTTTGATATAATCTTCAGATCAGTTTCACACTTAGTTTTCTTATGCCTAAAACAGCATTTCTTGAGTGAAGCAATCGTAGTGCTTTCTCGGAAAGTGGAGGATGAGAAGTAGAAGACGAATGGGTCGAGGCATGTGTTGAGTGTGCTGGGCAGGAGTGTGTAGTACCTCCACCGCGGGCTGTTTTTGCTGCTGAATCCCACCAGATGGGACATGTTATAGGGCAGAAAACAGAGTAAAAAGATGGTCAGCGTGCACAACGCCATCCCAATGGCCCTTTGCTTTTTCGCTTTGGCTATGTTAGGCCTGCTATACAAGATATAGATGCAGTTAATATAGCAGAAGATGCAAATTAAGAGCGGTAGCATGTAAATAACCACAAAAAACTCAAAACGAACTGGTAACAAGATCTCTTTTTGCTTCTCGGTGAAGTTCTCATAGCAGACGGTGTTGGGTTCAGTGCGGTTCGGCTCTGGCATATGGACAATGATGAATACGATGGTGCAATGACCGGCACTGACCAACCAGATGAAGACGCTGCCAACCGAGGCATAAAGAGGCTTTCGCATGAGCCTGTATTTGAACGGAAAGGCCAGTCCTAAGTAGCGATCCACGGCTATAGCCATGAGCAACAGGGAGCTGGTGTAAATCGTGGTGAAAAAGAAGAAGGATGAGATTGAGCACAGGCTCTGGGATAAGTACCAGTGCATTCCTCCGGCAGCTTCGTACATCTTGAAGGGCAGAAAGAAAAGGAAGACCAAGTCGGACACCGTCAGGTTGAAGAGAAGGATGTCATTCGGACTGGGTTTGTCACAGAGTTTCTTTATGAACGTGCATATGGCCAGGAGATTGGCCGGCAAGCCGATTAGAAACGTCACAATGTAGACGGATAAAATGATCCAGTAGTTTGTCATTTTGCATGTGAAAGAACTCTGAAAAATAGCAAGATTGACATATGATACAACTTTTATGAGAGTTAAAATGCAACATTTATAGATGCTTTTACGTAGATGTTTGATTTATTGATACGGTGGCTTCAGTCAAGTCACCTTTATTTATATAGAGCTTTTTACAATGCAGATTGTTTCAAAGCAGCTTTACAGAGATAACAGGAAAATATTGTTGTAATAATATTGCTAAATATAAATTTAAATGTCCCCAACTAAGCAAGGCAAAAGCCAATGGCAACAAAGGCAAAGAAAAGCAAAAAAGGCAACACAAAAAGGCTTAAAAATGTCACACTTGCATGAAATAAGAAGTGACTTTCAAGTCTACATTTTTAGGGTATACTATGATCATGCAAAGGAAAAGTAAAAAGTTGCATAACAAAAAAGTTTTTTTAAAAATTATGAAATAAACCATGGCACTTGGTTTTGTTATCTAATAAAATGACTTGGATTTATTATTAATCATTTATTTATTTTGCTTTTTCAATGCAACTTCCTGTGCATGTCACGATCAGTTCACATTTTTCTAAAAAAGTTACACTAAAGAACAGCCATAACGCCCTAAAAATGTATGTAGACATGAACGTCGTTGTATTAGATAATAAAACTAAATGGCATGTTTATTTGTATTTCATTTTATCATTTACTTTTTTCAATGCAACTTCTTGTGCACAATCACACATTTGTCTAAAAACTATTTTATTCATACTTATTCAAATGCATTTTTTAAAGGTATATTTATTTGAAATAAATTGTTGTTTAGACTAATGTGAAAACTGCCTTATGGTCGTCTGTACTTACCACAAAAGTTTGCTTCCCTGGTCTTCTTAGATTTAGTATGATCAAATACACGTCCCTTGAGAGGTCAAATTGAGCACAGTTCACTGTACAGGATGATAAAGAACAGATCTGTATCTTTAAGATGTAAAGGTTACGTGACTGTAGGTGTATTACAGCAGACACAGCTAAAGTTTAGCTAAAATGCAAAACTCGTATTGCATCTGAATTCAGGAAGTGTATAGTTAGTTATCTAAATTCGTAGGAGTGCAAACAACATGTAAACCTCACAAACAAGCATCGTATGGTTAGCTTTCAACAAACACATGAAAAAAAGTTACAATATTGTTTGATATTTGTTTTTGCATCTGGAGAATTTTGACAGGAAACACCAGCTTGAAGAAACATACGTTGTTGAGTTTATTTATCTTTCACTTATACTCACCATTGCCGTAAATGTATCCGTTTATGATATGAGATAAAAAAATAGGCTGATCTCAGTCTGCTTACTGAATCTAAATGATAGCTATCTGGAAGAAAGGGATTTCCATGCAACCTTATAATTTTAGCTGAATGATGTAAAAAAGACTAAGGGTCAGACATTTTTCAGGGCTTGGTGCAAAAATGCCCAGGATGTTTCATATTCAAAAAGATCCATATAGTGAACAGTGGTGGATAAAATCAACTACTTAAGTAAGAGTACAGACACAAATGTATTACTATAGCAGTGGGGAAGATATGTGCTGGGCATTAATTTGCATTATTTTAACATTAATAGTTTTTACCTAAAACCTGCCCCGTTTAGACCGTAATTATCTGTTGACATATAGGCTAATATTATTTTCTAGGCCTATAAATTTCATGCCTCTGCAGACACTTTAGTTAATATCTTTAAACAAAACCCCCTATATTTAATTAAAGTGCTATTCATCCAGTATTTGTGTGATATACATATTTGTGGTGATTATTTTAAACCTCAGTTTTTGGAATTGTGACATTTCTATATGAAAGTCAAGCAGATTTTGAACTTCAAATCTCATTACTGCAATGCAAACAATGTAATTCTTATTACTGTAATCTGTATTTCACATGCCTGTCCTGTCTTGTGTTGCACATGGGTGTTTTGTTATTTTGGGCCATGTGCTCTTGTCCTTGTCTGATCCTTCCCCCTCGTTACCTGATTATTGTTTGAGTCCTCACACTTTTTTCCTTACCCGTTCCGTGACATAACGATCCGACCTTATGAGGACTCAGCGGAGAAGAGGGGCCAAGTCAGAGACTGTTCACGTTGCGTCTGCCCAGTCAGAGACTGTTCACGTCACGTCTGCCAAGCGAGAGGCTGTTCACGTCCCGTCTGCCCAGCGAGAGACTGTTCAAGTCACGTCTGCCTGTTCCAGAGCCGGAGGCAGAGCCAATGCCTGTTCCAGAGCCGGAGGCAGAGCCAATGCCTGTTCCAGAGCCGGAGGCAGAGTCAATGCCTGTTCCAGAGCCGGAGGCAGAGCCAATGCCTGTTCCAGAGCCGGAGGCAGAGCCAATGCCTGTTATAGAGCCGGAGGCAGAGCCAGTGCTGTCTGCCTTCATGGACCTGGACAATCTGGAGCGTCTGGCTCGGATCCTTGACATACCCGTGTCTCCTGTTCCAGAGCCGGAGGCAGAGCCAATGCCTGTTCCAGAGCCGGAGGCAGAGCCAATGTCTGTTCCAGAGCCGGAGGCAGAGTCAATGCCTGTTATAGAGCCGGAGGCAGAGTCAATGCCTGTTATAGAGCCGGAGGCAGAGCCAATGTCTGTTCCAGAGCCAGTGCCTGTTCCAGCGCCAGAGCCAGTGTTTGTTTCTGTGTTTGTTTCTGTGTTTGTTTCTGTGTCTGTTCCTGAGCCGGTGTCTGCTGTTCCTGAGCCGGTGTCTGCTGTACCTGAGCCGGTGTCTGCTGTACCTGAGCAGGTGTCTGCTGTACCTGGGCCGGTGTCTGCTGTACCTGAGCCGGTGTCTGCTGTTCCTGAGCCGGTGTCTGCTGTTCCAGAGCCGGTGTCTGCTGTACCTGAGCCGGTGTCTGCTGTTCCTGAGCCGGTGTCTGCTGTTCCAGAGCCGGTGTCTGCTGTTCCTGAGCCGGTGTCTGCTGTTCCAGAGCCGGTGTCTGCTGTACCTGAGCCGGTGTCTGCTGTTCCTGAGCCGGTGTCTGCTGTTCCTGAGCCGGTGTCTGCTGTTCCAGAGCCGGTGTCTGCTGTACCTGAGCCGGTGTCTGCTGTTCCTGAGCCGGTGTCTGCTGTTCCTGAGCCGGTGTCTGCTGTACCTGAGCCGGTGTCTGCTGTACCTGAGCCGGTGTCTGCTGTACCTGAGCCGGTGTCTGCTGTACCTGAGCCGGTGTCTGCTGTTCCTGAGCCGGTGTCTGCTGTTCCAGAGCCGGTGTCTGCTGTACCTGAGCCGGTGTCTGCTGTTCCTGAGCCGGTGTCTGCTGTACCTGGGCCGGTGTCTGCTGTACCTGAGCCGGTGTCTGCTGTACCTGAGCCGGTGTCTGCTGTACCTGAGCCGGTGTCTGCTGTACCTGAGCCGGTGTCTGCTGTACCTGAGCCGGTGTCTGCTGTTCCAGAGCCGGTGTCTGCTGTACCTGAGCCGGTGTCTGCTGTTCCTGAGCCGGTGTCTGCTGTACCTGGGCCGGTGTCTGCTGTACCTGAGCCGGTGTCTGCTGTACCTGAGCCGGTGTCTGCTGTACCTGAGCCGGTGTCTGATGTTCCTGAGCCGGTGTCTGCTGTTCCTGAGCCGGTGTCTGCTGTTCCTGAGCCGGTGTCTGCTGTTCCTGAGCCGGTGTCTGCTGTTCCTGAGCCGGTGTCTGCTGTTCCTGAGCCGGTGTCTGCTGTTCCTGAGCCGTAGTCTGCTGTTCCAGAGCCGGAGTCTGCTGTTCCTGAGCCGGCGTCTGCTGTTCCAGAGCCGGTGTCTGCTGTACCTGAGCCGGTGTCTGCTGTACCTGAGCCGGCGTCTGCTGTACCTGAGCCGGCGTCTGCTGTACCTGAGCCGGCATCTGCTGTACCTGAGCCGGTGTCTGCTGTACCTGAGCCGGCGTCTGCTGTACCTGAGCCGGCGTCTGCTGTACCTGAGCCGGTGTCTGCTGTTCCTGAGCCGGTGCCAGTGTCTGTTCCAGAGCCTCCGCCATGGCCGCCCGAGGGGTCTTCACCGCCCTGGCCGCCCGAGGGGTCTTCACCGCCCTGGCCGCCCGAGGGGTCTTCACCGCCCTGGCCGCCGAGGGGTCTTCACTGCCCTGGCCGCCGAGGGGTCTTCACCGCCCTGGCCGCTCGAGGGGTCTTCACCACCCTGGCCGCCCGAAGGGTCGTCTGCTTCTCCCTGGCCGCCCGAAGGGCCGTCTGCTTCTCCCTGGCCGCCCGAAGGGTCGTCTGCTTCTCCCTGGCCGCCCGATGGGTCGTCTGCTTGGCCCTGGCCGCCCGATGGACTGTCTGCTTCGCCCTGGCTGCCCGATGGACTGTCTGCTTCACCCTGGCCTCCCAGGACTAAGCGTTCTGTTCCTCTCGTCCCACCCTGGTCTGTCCCTCCCGTCCCGCCCTGGTCTGTCCCTCCCGTCCCGCCCTGGTGTTTCCCTCCAGTCCCGCCCTGGTGTTTCCGTCCTGTCCCGCCCTGGTCTTATGGAGCGTCTGGTAGCCGCTCCGTAGGGAGGGGGTAATGTCACATGCCTGTCCTGTCTTGTGTTGCACATTGGTGTTTTGTTATTTTGGGCCATGTGCTCTTGTCCTTGTCTGATCCCTCCCCCTCGTTACCTGATTATTGTTTGAGTCCTCACACTTTTTTCCTTACCCGTTCCGTGACATAACGATCCGACCTAATGAGGACTCAGCGGAGAAGAGGGGCCCAGCGAGAGACTGTTCACGTCACGTCTGCCCAGCGAGAGACTGTTCACGAAATAATATATATATATATAGCCTATTATTCAAATAAAAAGAAGGATACATCATGGTAGCATTTTTTTATGCTGGCCATAAAATCCTCATATATCTATATCTATTCAAATATTCTGCATATTTAAACACAAAATAAACAGCCAAAGTAAACAATGTGTTAGTGACTATGTGCACATTTCAAGACGCATGTTAAATGGCAAAAAGAAGAAGATTTATTGAAATATGATTTTCAAAGTTTGTCCAAAAATCTCAAGATGAGATTCTTATTCAATTGCACACAATTTTATATCTCATATAATAGTTTGCACTCTGAGGTCTATTTTCTCACGGTTTTCTGCTGCAACTTTATTATTCAAATGCGGCACTAAACGTCAGCTCAAATTAATGAAAGGCACGCACAATGAATGTCTTCATAAAAACATCTGTTTATCATCATGTTTTCAAAAGAGGCCCAATGTGTTAGATGAGCATTGTGAGCCTATGAGATTATTGTGAAATACTGACAATTGCTAATAACAAACAGAACATTGTTGGTGTATGTTTAAATATTTCTATTCAAATGTATTATTTTGATTGTCATTTATTTAATTATTTATTTAATTATTGATTCTATGAATCTTATTAATCTCTATGATTTGTAGTCATTGATGGTGATGCATGTATTCATTAAATCATCATAATTGTTATATTCCTATGTTGCATCATTATTCTTTTGCAAGTAATTTATTTATTTTATAATTTATTTATTTTATACTAGGCTTAATATGCTGTGATATGTTTGATTATTTCCATATGGAAGATCTTTGGTGTCTCTTCTGTGCTCTAAGTCCGAGTGGGTGTATTTCCATCAGAACTGGTTATGTGATACACCTGAAATATGTCTGTTTCCATCTCTGAGTTAATTAATTCTCTTAAAGGTATAAAGGCTCTAAAACAACACCTCCTACATCTATTTCCATCTATCTTTAACATCTGACCACTCATTATGCCACCCTTTAGCCTTTACACAAACTATGACATAATGAATAAAACTGTTTGACCGTTTATATGTTTAGGAGGATGCAAGTTTTCCAGTAGTATGTATAATAATAATTTTGTCTTCAACATCATTATTCCCATGCAAAAAGATGCATTGTACTTATCATAGCTTAAGGTTCGCACTTAAAATTAAAAATGTATATTCACCGAATTATGTTTTATTAACAAAATGTGGGAGGAGCATGTTCAGATAATTAAGCTGTAATAACACAAGAGAGACGTCTTGAATGTATTGTGTTTTTCCTATATTTAAAATAAGTTATGTTGTATGAGCAGCCTACTGTGAAATACTGACAATTGCTACAAACAACAAACACATTGGTAAACGTCAATATTGCAGATGTGAACATTTAACATGGATTCCATATGTTTATGCACTACACAATATGTGTGAATTGTTGTATTTTTCTGTTAGGCATAGAAGTGTTGCACTAGACGAGTTAAACTGTGTATTTTCATAGCCAGCATCTTTGGTTTTATATAAGAGCTTTTTTCAATCCATTTTACATCATATTATCGTTTTTCTTACACTTAAAAAAAATGTATGTAAATAATAATGACATTTTATTGCAACGACTTTTGTTTGTGATAATGTCCCAAGAAAGATCAATGGAAAAAGCGAAACTCGAGCTCATCATCCTAGCGCGTGTGTTTGAGGATTAACCTTGGTAACCGCAAACGCCTCAACATCGCGTCGTCTCATTGGTTGCTGTGTGTGTCTTCACATTCCTGATTCGAGCTTGATTTGTGTTGTTTTCTCGAAATACAACAGAGAAATAAATGACGACCTTCAGCTAGGCGATTAAACTACCTTTCCTGATCCACACAGGTGAGAAAATACATCAAGCAACTGCAAGATATTAAGCCGTTAAATTTCGTTCATACAGTCAGTGGCCTCAAAAAGTATTTTAACACCCGAGTCACACTTTAAATGTCTGAATGTTAATGCGTTTGATAAAATTCAAACACAACTGGCATATATTTTAAATAAAGATAGCATATTAACACTTATAAAGTAGAATATATATATATATAAAAAGCTGAGAAGTTGTATGTCTTTAAAAGGATAAACGAAAGAAATGGTGTTTGAAAACGTAACACCTGTGTCAGACTGAATTTTGAATATTTTCTTTTAAATTTACATTAGTTACACTATACTTAGTATTATAATACATTTGTATAAAAAAAAGTTAACTGCTGTGGGAGTGACAGTAAAATGGACAGTTCTCTTTCGACCGTCTTTCAATCTCTATTTTTTAGCTATTTTTGAAAGTTGCGAAAACACTATTATGGAGTTTTTCTTTTTCTATTTGAGCAAATGGGAACACACAAATATATATTTAATGTAGTCTCTCATTCACCACTATTGAAGTTTACCCAATCATTACAACTTACAACTTACAAACCCTGTGAAAAATGTAGGCTACTCTAACATTTTTGAATGTTACTTGTTTCAAAATGTTTATAGATAATTTAAAAGTAGCATTAATGTTTGAAATTGCACAAACAAATTTTAAAAAACATTTAGAAATAAGGTTTTGATAATTTAATGGGAACGATTGCAAAATGTTCTGAGAACATATTTTTATTTGCTGGGTGATTCAAATCCATAGAGAAAAAATGATTTTTAAATGTTGTTTTTGAAGCCACTGTATGTGTCAGTTAATATTGTTTTCCTAAGGTTTTGGGGCCTTTAACATGCTCAAAAACTCTTGAAACTTTGTACACATGTCGGAATCGTTTGCCATTAAGGCCTGGCCAAAGCGACACTCGGTTACTAACGTAACCTCGGTTCTCTCTAGATAAGGGAACGAGTGTTGCTTAAGCTAGCTTACGCTACGGGAAAACCTCTTTTCTCGAGAATACTGAAGCCAAAAATTATCTTTAATTTTGCATTTAATTAAAACGCGGGCGCCCTGGCGCGTCACGTCCTGCCAGAATGGGCGTGGCTTATGTCTATATAAGCCGAGTCCAGATAGGATGTTCTTTGGTTTTTCACACTGAAGCGAAACCAGAACGTTGCACAAGCACGGCAGGGTTACGCAACACTCGTTGCCTCATCTAGAGAGAACGTCTCGGTTACGTATGTAACCCTCGTTTACTGAGTAGGGAACGGAGACGTTACGTCGGATGACGACAAATGGGGTTTCGCTTAGAAAGCCTATCAACTTTGTATATTACAAAACGAGCCAATGGCAAAGAAATGCCATGGGTCTGCGGAATTTGCATAGCGTAACTCCGCCCCACCTCGTGGGTATAAAAGGAGGAAGCCAGCAACATGCAGATATGCTTATTCGCTGAGGAGCCAAGACTGAGCTCAGGCGATCCCCGCGGTACAGCGGAAAGTGGCAGGCAGACGTAACCGAGACGTTCCCTTTCGTTGTCACTCCGTGTTACGTCGGATGACGACGAATGGGGTTACCAGTCTAATCACGCCACCTTCTCGGCTGTCTTCCAGTGCCCTGCGTAAATCTGAGATCCTTTTTGTGAGATTGGCACGGACGAAGGACTCCTATCTAGCACAGGAATACCAAGGTACACTGGGGAGCATATCCCATAGTCTAGAGGAAATATGCAAAATATTGCCAGCCCAAAAGGGGGGACTTAGAGAATACACATATGACCCGAAGGATGCATATGGAGAACACTGGGGTGTCCAGCCGCAGGTGTAATATTTCAACCCCAGGGGTGGCAAGGTGGCTTGCCAAGGGAAAGACACATGCTCAGAGAGGCTTACAGTGGAAATACACATGTGGGGGTCGCTCGGAGGAGGGACCATGCACACGGGAGGCACCTAGCCGACGCGCAGGCAATAGACACTGGCGCCGACGTCAGGAGTGCTGGAGGAACCCAGGGCTTTCGGAGAAGCTCACCTGAGGAGAATATCGCACGTATCCAGTCCGTGGAGTGGAATGGCGAGCAAGCGAAGACACCTGAGCGGATCCAGTACTAGCTGGTTGAAGCGAGTACATGAGAGGACACTGGCTCCACTCGGAGATTGTAGAATCTAGCGAATGTGTTAGGTGTCGCCCAGCCTGCAGCTCTGCAGATGTCTGTTAGCGAGGCGCTATGCGCTAGAGCCCAAGAGGACGCCACACTCCGGGTGGAGTGGGCAGTCACACCAAGAGGGCACGGTCGACCCTGCTGCTGGTATGCCAAGGCAATGGCGTCCACTATCCAGTGAGACAACCTTTGCTTGGAGAGAGCCTTTCCCTTCAGCTTCCCACCATAACAGACAAAGAGCTGGTCTGAGGTCCTGAAACACTGCGTCCTGTCTACATAGGCGCGGAGAGCGCGTACTGGACAGAGCAGTGCCAAGGCTGGGTCTGCCTCCTCCAGACGATCAGGTCGTGCTTCCCAACAGACTTACCTTCGACCGGGTCATGGTGTGCGGCAATAGCGGCAACATAGACCTTCAGGGTGGAGGGACACAGCCTTCGCTCCAACCCATCTTGAAGGAAGGAAAGCACGACACTAATCGAACATCTCCGGGGGTCTTCTCGGTGAGAAGAGCACCAGTTGACGAAGAGGTTCCACTTCATTGCATAGACGTGTCTAGTGGACGACGCTCTAGCGGAAGTGATGGTAGCCGCCACCGCTGGTGGTAGGGTACTCAAACCTGCCTCGTCCCGTCCAGGAGCCACACGTGGAGGTCCCAAAGATCAGGACGAGGGTGCCATAGGGTGCCCCGTCCCTGAGAAAGAGGGTCCTTCCTCAGGGGAATCGGCCAAGGAGGTGCTGTCGCGAGGAGTACTAGTTCGGAGAACCAGGTCCGGGCGGCCCTCAGATGCTTCTGACTCCATTTGAGGAGGTGGCGGGCGAGTTGCGACATATGGCGGGAGCGTAGACCACCTTGATGGTTGATCAACGCTACAGTGGCGGTATTGTCTGAGCGGACTAGTACGTGTTGTTTCTTGAGCACGGCCCGGAAGCGGCGCAAAGCAAGACGTACGGCCAGCAACTCGAGGCAATTGACATGCCAGAGGCGTCGGGGTCCTGTCCAGGAGCCCGCGGCAGCACGTCCATTGCACATGGCACCCCACCCCGTGGGTTGACCACAGGATGAAGCTCTGACGGCAGGTCGGAGTAACTTTTACTCGGAGGGTGCCGTGTTGCCATGCCCACCTCGGGACTCGGTCGCAAAGCCAAAGCTGAAGCTGTCTCATATGAAGCAATCCGAGCGGCGTTGTCGCGGCTGCAGAAGCCATATGCCCCAGGAGCCTCAGAAAAAGTTTCAGTGGAACCTCACTCTTGCCCTCGAACTGTCTCGGGCAAGTCAGCAGTGGCTGCGCGCTCGCTCGTAAGCTGCGCGGACATGGCGACCGAGTCGATATCCATACCGAGAAAAGAGATCCTCTGCACGGGGCAAAGTTTGCTCTTTTCCCAGTTGACCCTAAGGCCCAGACGAGCTAGGTGCTGGAGCACTAGGTCCCTGTGTTCGCACACCTGGTCTCGAGAGTGAGCTAGGATCAGCCAGTCGTCGATATAGTTCAGGATGCGAACCCCGTGTTTCCGAAGGGGGACAAGGGCTGCCTCGACGACCTTCGTGAAGACGCGAGGAGACAGGACTAGCCCGAAAGGGAGAACCGCGTACTTGTATGCCTGCCCCTCGAAAGCAAACCGTAGGAACGGTCTGTGTCGAGGGAGAATGGAGACATGGAAGGGGAGCGGACTCCCCTGAAGCGGGGAGGAGACCGCGCAAACTGAATTGCGTAGCCGAATCTGATCGTCCGCGCGACCAAGCGGGACAGAAGGGGAAGCTCTAGCCAGGCTCCCAAGAACTGTACCAGCGGTGTCATACGAACCACGGACTTCCCACCGGTGGTGCAGCAGGGCGGAATGACTGGCCCCGAAGTAGACGGCATAGCGGCCCGGTGTGGGAGCACAGTCATTAACCGCGCCCTGACAGAGGAGACCAGGGAAGGATGAACGTTCCACGGGGGTCTGCTCTGCCAGGGGGCTGGCGACAGAGGCGGATGAGAGCGGCACGGTCCGGGGACGGCGCGCACTGTCAACCGGCTCTGGAACAGAGGGGGACGAGGGGTGCACGGCTTGGGGGCGGTTTACCGTGTCGTCCGAGAACTCTGTGTGCTCAGGGATGGAAATGTCACTTCTTTCTTTAACCACATTAGGGTGCTGCCCACCCGTCGGTGAGCAGCGGGGAGTGGAGAACAAAAGATTCTCCCCCGGCCCTCCACCGGGGGAAGGAGTGGTCCTGCTACCACCTCCTGTGAAGTAACTTTCAACATCCCTGAGCAGCCCGTCTCAGGAGCGCCGCTTGGCCCGGCGTTTAGCGGGGGGCGGGGCTGGAGAGGTCAAAAGCACACAACATTGTCTTAATTCCAGTCTTGGGGAGTATCCTCTCAAACACAATCGGTTATGTCTTAAAAAAATAATACAAAAAGAAAATACATGTGACACTATAATGAAAACAGTATGGGCCGTTCACGTTACGTCTTTTGCGCGCTCATCCTTCACTGAAACGTCTTCGTCTTCATGGAGAACATGGCTCATGATTGCTAAGCAACAGGGGAGCCCTTTTTAAAAGAGGAGAAAGTGGCGCGGACTGCGCTTTACACGCAACATGTGAACGTTGGATCCGTGCACTTGCTCTTAAAGTGAGAGTAGCCTAAAATGTGTCTGTCATTATTGTATATAAAACAACAGAAGATAGCATTAATTGTAAGGAATCAGGATTAATAGCCTATTTTTCAAATTATACAGGACTAAAAGACTATTCCGTGTTATTTTACATTTGATTACTTTTTTCCTTTTCTGTAGTATTTCTGAATACTAGTGTTATTAGAACTAAACTTTTCTCTTTATTTCATGTATTTATTTGTGCTACTTTTTTCAATTTAATTCAAAGATTGAAATCAAGCTTTCTTTTGTTTTGTAAACTAAAAAAAATGACCCCATTGTAAAAACACAAATACAATGAGTGAGCAAACATTTAGCTGAACGTATTTTTAAAAATTGTCTAAAAAATCCGCCCCATAAGAATAACCTAAAGGCGGATTTCCCCCCAATTTTCCAAAACGAAATTCAGGCCCTGCTCTTACGAAAGTACTCTCGTGTTGCGTAAGCTAGCTTACACTACGAGAACCCAATGTAAAACGCCGTGCGTGCTGAAGTCATCCACACACATGGCCCCAATGGCGTGTGCCCGGGGTGCACATTATAGTGGGTAATATCTAGACCGGCGAGTAGCGGGCCTAAGAATATAACCTAGTCATACAACAGACTAATGGGATGGGTGCTTAGCACAGTATAACAGTCAGGGTGGACGAAAGACAGCTTGAGCTGCATGACAATAGAATAATACAGCCTGTCAGTCAGGCGTATTAGACTGAAAACAGTGTCGCCTGTAAGGCAGGAACTTCCAGGTTGTAAAACCTTACAAATGTAGACGGTGAGGCCCAGCCTGCCGCCATACAAATATCCTGGAGTGAAACCCCACTGGACCAGGCCCATGACGAGGCCACGCCTCTGGTCGAATGGGCTCTGACGCTTAAGGGGCATTGAAGGCCCTTAGACCTATAAGCCAGCGCGATAACGTCAACTATCCATCTGGAAATACTCTGTTTCGAGGTGGCTAGCCCTTTGGAACGGCCACCAAATAAAACAGATGTTCTGACTGCCTGAACGCTGCAGACCGCTCGACGTATATCCTCAGTGCCCTGACCGGGCAGAGGAGATTAACGTCGCTTTCGCCGTCAGACCCAGCTGGGGGTATAGCCGTGTCTTGGTTTGAGGACGACCTTAGAGTCGTTAGGCCCAAACTCAATGCACGCCGCACTCACAGAGAGTGCGTGCAGGTCACCCACTCACTTGACTGAAGCGATTTTTTCTATTAAAAGATAGAAACCGCAGGTCCACTGACTGCAGCGGTTCGAAGGGACCGCCCCTCATAGCGTCTAGGAAGGTGGAAAGGTCCCAGACCGGAACCAGAGAGGGTCGAGGAGGGTTTAGTCTCCTAGCAACCCTAAGGAAACGGATAATGAGATCATTCCTTCCCAGTGACTGGCCATGCAAGGGTTTCAAAAACGCTGCGATGGCTGCGAGATACACTTTGAGCATGGAGGGGGACCTGCCCTCATCCAAAAGCTCTTGTAAGAAGGAGAGGATCTCCTTAACGCCGTAGCGTTGTGGGTCTGAGTTTCGAGCTGAGCACCAGCTGGAAAACACTGACCACTTAGAAGCATAGAGCCATCTAGTAGAGGGCGCTCTAGCTTGTGTAGTAGTATTTAGCACTTTAACTGGGAGATCAGTGGGTACCCGTTGATGGCCCATACGTGCAAGGCCAACAAGCCCTTGGCCTGAGAGAGGAGATCCTTCTTCACTGGGACAGGCCATGGGGCCGTGCTCACTAACTGCATCAGCTCCGAGAAAAAAACCTGGTTTCTCCAGAGTGGCGCCACGAGGAGCACAGAGCAATTGCTCTCCATGATTCGCTTGATTACTTAACAGCGCAATCGGGGGAAATGCGTATAGAGGGAGGCTGGGCCAGTCGTGGGCCAGCGCGTCCCAATTTTTTTTTGTGAAAAATGTTGGGCAGTGCACGTTCTCTGATGAAGTGAAGAGATCGCCTTCGCTCTGCCGAATGAGTCCCATAGCAACTGTACCACTTGAGGGTGCAGGAACCATTCCCCTGGGGGAACATTGTTTCTGGACAGCATGTCCGGACCCACGTTTTGACAGCCCGGCACGTGTGCCGCCATCAGTGAGCGCAGGTTGTGCTGAGACCACACGAGGAGGTGTTCTGCCAACACATGGAGGGCTCTCAATCTGAGACCGCCCTGGCGGTTTATGTATGACACTACCGCCATGTTGTCCGTGCGGACTAGGACATTGTGGCCCTTTAAGAAGGGGAGAAAATGTATCTGCGCGTTCTCGACCGCTTTCATCTCCAGACAGTTTATGTGTAAGGGCCCTTCCTGTGCTGCCCACAAGCCGAAGACCGGCCTGCCCTCGTAGAGGATGCCCCAACCTGAGTTGGAGGCATCTGTCGAGATTACTTTTTGATTTGAGATCGATCCCAGGTCCACGCCTGACTGGTACCAGTATGCTGCCGTCCAGGGTTCCAGTGCTGCAACACAGCTCTGGTTCACCCTGAGGCGAAAATGGCCCGAATTCCACGCTCGAAGCGGGACCCGCGTTTTCAGCCAGTGCTGGAGGGGGCGCATATGAAGCAGACCCAGCCGAAGCACTGCCGAAGCCGAAGCCATAAGGCCTAGCATCCTCTGAAATCTCTTGAGAGGGAAAGTACTGCCAACCTTGAAAATGGCTATTGAGCGCCGTATCTGCAGCGCGCGCTGTGACGTCAGCCACGCTGTCATTGATACAGAGTCTAAGTCTGTTCCCAGAAAAGAGATTGTCTGTCTGGGAGACATCGAACTCTTGGTCCAGTTGACCTGGAGACCCAGGGCTTGTAAATGTTTGAATAATAAAGCCCTGTGCACTATCAGTTCTGCCTCTGATTAGGCTAGAATTAACCAGTCGTCCAAATAGTTCAGTATTCGCAGCCCCCGTAATCTCAGGGTGGCGAGTGCCGCATCCATGGACTTCGTGAACCTATGAGATGCTAGGGACAGACCGAACGGCAGGACGGTGTACTGATAGCTCTGGCCCTCGAAGGCGAATCGAAAGAAAGGCCTGTGATGGGGCGTTATCTGAATCTGGAAATAGGCATCCTTCAGATCCACTGAAATAAACCAGTCCCTCGGGCGAATTTGCGCGAGGATTTGTCTGGTCGTGAGCATTTTGAACGACCTCCGCATGAGGGCTCTGTTCAAATGTCTGAGATCTAGGATGGGATGGGTCCTTTTTGGGGACAAGGAAATATCTGCTGTAGAAACCCAAAGCGCTCTGTGTCAGAGGAACGGTTTCTATAGCACCCTTTCCCAGCAGTTTCGCTATCTCGGCACGAAGTAGATGTGCTGCTTCATTTTTTACTGTAGTTTCGTCCCTGGCCCGGAAGCGTGGGGGTCTGCAAGCGAGCTGTAGCAAATAGCCTCGCTTTATAATGTTCAGTAACCCACTGTGACATGCCTGGAATCATTTCCCATGCTTTCATACTTAAAGCCAGGGGAGATTGATATCTGGGCTCTGGCCGCTGCGTGTGTATGGCACATAGCATGCGGTGTTTGCATGTGGGCTTGCGCTCTGAGAGGGGCGCGCGCTCTCTACACACTAAGCGCAAACTGAGTGCGCGAGTGTCACAGAACGAGCCGTACTTGCGTGTAGGGGTGAACACTGGGTAGTGGCAACTTTTCCTACACTTATAACATCCACGGCGTGAACCGGGTGGTGTGTCATATGGCAAACAGTGTTTGTGAGTAGGGGTGAGCACTGAGCAGTGGGCACATAACCAACATTTATAACATGCTCGGCGTGAGCCGGGCGATGTGTTATATGACAGACAGTGTTTGTGAGTAGGGGTGAGCACTGTACAGTGGGCACACTTGCTACATTTAGAACACATGCGGCGTGAGCCGGATTTATTGTAGTGGGCCGTGAATGAGTGTGTGACACTACATGGGCCGTGCTTATGTGTAGGGGTGAACACTGTGTAGTGGGCACATTTCCTACAATTACAGCATCTTCTGCGTGAGCCGGACAAACAGACAAAATGCTCATTTTGGGTACAGGCGAGCAGGTCGTGTGACAGGCTCGTTGACTGTAAAATACACTTGGGGCGGCTTGACCGGCGGCGGCGTAGGCGCGACCAATGAGAGCCGAAGTAGTCCTGAGGGCAGAGCGGATTTAGACTGCCATCCGGCGGAGGGCGGGCATAGAGGCTGGCTACCGCCTCCTCGACCGGAGGGATGGAAAGGTAGCCTTTGTCGAACACAAGCAATGAGAAAGGATAGGGGCACCAGATAGCGCAGCAGGAACGGTGGCGAAGAACTCCTGTTCAGCGAAGCAGATAGCTCGTACCGCTGAAAGTCTTTTCGATGGCGCCGGCTTCTCCAGAGATTCAGCGATGTGGGGTCTTCGCTGAAGAGGTGAAAAATCAAAGAAAATCCTATCTGGACTCGGCTTATATGACATAAGCCACGCCCATTCTGGCGGGACGTGACGCGCCAGGGCGCCCGTGCCCTCATTGGTGCTCACGTCACGAATAGTCCATCGATAGGCTGCAGCAGTTGCCGCAGAGCAACCAATAGGCGCGCGAGCTGCTTTGCCTAGGTCTGCTCTGTGCAGCAATGTGTTTTAAATGAATGCAAAATTAAGGATAATTTTTGGCTTCAGTATTCTCGAGAAAGAGTTTTTCCCATAGCGTAAGCTAGCTTACACAACACGAGAGTACTCTCGTAAGAAAAAAAATGTATCCGGGCGTGGCAGAGGAGCTCTACAGCGCCCCCTTTAATGCAGTCTGAAACCTTGGTCCATATATCATACACACTTGCACGTGTATATGAAAATCGGTACACATATAGATCAGATTGAGTTGAACAACTTTCAAACTGCAAGTCATATGTTACACCCAACAGGAAGTCAGCTATTCGGAGGTTTGTAAAAAGCGCATGCGCTGAACTTTTTAATACTCCTAATGCAATTCATGCAATTGCCACCAAACTGAGTCAGGCAAGGCAAGGCAAGGCAAGGCAAGTTTATTTATATAGCACATTTCATACACAATGGTAATTCAAAGTGCTTTACATAGAAGAAATTAATGAATTAATAATCAAATTGAATTAATAATCAAAAGAAATCCGAATAATTAAAACAGTTTAGAATAAAAGATAAAATACAGAAATAATCAAATGAAATCAGAGTAATTAAAACATAAAATAAAATACAGTGCAAACAGTCGGACGAACAGTGGCACAGTCCTCATTCAGTAAATGCACAGCTAAACAGATGTGTTTTGAGTCTGGATTTGAATGTGACTACTGTAGGAGCACATCTGATCTCTTCTGGAAGCTGGTTCCAGCTGCGGCTGGCATAGTAGCTAAAAGCAGACTCGCCATGCTTAGAGTGAACCCTTGGTATTTCTAGCCGATGTGATCCTAATGATCTGAGTGATCTGTTGGGTTTATATTCAGTGAGCATATCTGCAATGTATTGAGGTCCTAGGCCATTGAATGATTTATATACCAGTAATAATACTTTAAAATCAATCCTAAATGTAACTGGCAGCCAGTGTAAAGACCTGAGGACTGGTGTGATGTGTTCTTATTTTCTGGTTCTGCTCAGAATACTAGCAGCAGGGTTCTGTATTAGCTGCAACTGTCTTATGGTCTTTTTGGGAAGGCCAGTGAGAAGTCCATTACAATAATCCACCCTGCTGGTGATGAAAGCATGCACAAGTTTTTCTAAGTCTTGACTGGAAACAAAGCATTTAATTCTTGCAATATTTTTCAGGTGATAGTATGCTGATTTAGTTATTGCTTTGACATGACTACTGAAACTAAGGTCTGACTCTAGACACACACCCAGATTCCTGACTTGATTTTAAGTTGTTTGACCCCTAGACTAATAGGAGTGGCGCAAGAATTGAGCCTTGAGGGACTCCGCATGTCATGGATGTCCACTCAGACTTATGGTCTCCTATACTCACATAATAACCTCTGCCTCCTAAGTATGACCTGAACCATTTTAGGACTATCCCAGAAAGCCCGACCCAGTTTTCCAGCCTGTCAAGACGTATGTTGTGATCGACAGTGTCAAATGCAGCACTGAGGTCGAGTAGTACCAGCACTGATAATTTGCCTGTATCAGTATTTAAGCGAATATCATTTATTATCTTTATGAGCGCGGTCTCTGTACTGTGGTGCGGTCGGAAACCAGATTGAAAATGGTCAAAGTATCCATTCGAGCTTAAGAATTTGTTCAGCTGATTGAAGACAACTTTTTCAATGATCTTGCCTATGAAAGGAAGATTTGAGATCGGTCTATAGTTGTTTAATATGGTCTTATCCAGATTGCTCTTTTTCAGGAGGGGCTTGACAACAGCAGTTTTCAGGGAGGTCGGAAAACTCCCAGAGAGAAGTGAGGCATTTACCACTTCTAGGAGATCTGCTTCTAAGCTGTGTAACACATTTTTGAAAAAAGATGTGGGAAGTGCGTCAAGGGCGCAGGTTGATGTTTTTAGGTGCTGTACGGTTTCTTCCAAAATTCACTATTCACTATCACTATCAATTTCTTCGAAATCAGACATAGTGACTACTTTCTCGTGCTGTTGTCTGATCTGCCTGACCCCAGCGCAACTCAAGGAAAAGCTGATCACCTTTCTGATATTATTGATTTTCTCAGAGAAGAAAGAAGCAAACTCACTGCACTTTCTCACTGAGAGCATTTCACTGGGAATCTGGCTTGGGGGGTTTGTCAGTCTCTCTACAGTAGCAAAAAGAGTGCGCGTGTTGTTTATATTGCTGTTTATAATATTCGAGAAGAAAGTCTGTCTAGCTTTGCCTAGTTCCTTATTGAAAGCATGGATGCTGTCTTTGTAGATGTTATAATGGACTACAAGTTTTGTCTTCCGCCACATGCGCTCTGCTTTTCTGGATTGTCTTTTCATATTTTGCACTGCTGTTGAGTTGCTCCAAGGTGCTTTTTGTCTGCCATTCTTCTTCCTGACTTTCACAGGAGCAATATCATCAATTACACTCTTAACTTTTGAGTTAAAAGAATCAAGGAGAAAATCAACAGAGTCAGCAGATATGCTTGGTGTTAAAGATATAGCCTTCATAAATAGTACACTAGTGTTCTCATTTAAGCATCTCTTCTTGACAGACACAGATCTAGCTTCAATGGCAGGAGAGATCAATATATCAAAGAAAGTACAAAAATGATCAGACAGTGCTACATCCTTAATAACAATAGATGAAATGTTTAGACCCTTACTGATAAGTAAATCTAGAGTGTGTCCACGATTATGTGTGGGTCCATGTACATGCTGAGTCAGATCAAAAGTTTTTAAAACAGTTTTGATTTCTTTTGCCATATTGTTTTCTGCATTATCTATGTGAATGTTAAAATCTCCAGCAATGGCAAAGCAGTCAAAATCTGAGGAAATTGTTGATAACAGTTCTTTTAAGTTCTCAACAAAAGCTGGAGAGTATTTTGGAGGCCTGTAAACAATGATAAGTAAAATACGTGGAGCACCTTTTAACACAATACCCAGATATTCGAAAGACGGGTAATTCCCAAATGATATTTGCTTACATTGATAGACATCTTTATAAAGAGCAGCTAAACCTCCGCCTCTTCTGACAGCTCTGCAGACACTCATAAAAGTAAAGTTAGGAGGGGCTGTTTCATTGAGGACTATTGCACTGCAACTTTCTTCTAGCCAAGTTTCATTTAGCAACATAAAATCCAGGTTGTATGTGGTTATTAAGTCGTTGACTAAAAGTGATTTATTTTTAAGTGAGCGGATGTTTAAAAGTGCTAACTTAACAGTCTTACTTTTTGTCCCCACAGCAATCTTGGTATGTCGTGTAATAGGCACCAGATTAGATGGGTTTGCTGTATGGCTTTTGAAGGCCTTAGACTTTCTATCATGTAATCGAACAGCAATAGCGAAAGATGCAGGCACACTAGGTACACTGGGTTCCCGCTTGTTCTGTAAACATTTGAGAAAGTTATTGTTATCATAGCGGGGACCCGACACATATCACTGAGAGCTGGTATCAGTTGTTTTTGGTTCACCTCGAGCCGCTGGAGGAGGGTGTGGGCCCTGGCGCTGTGGCAGAGGCCGAAGAGCTCTCACAGAAGGAGGGGGAGGGCGAGCTGGGCCCGCAGGCTTTGGTGGTTGTGTGGCCTGGCGTTTTTTGGTTGGTATCTGGGGGCTCGCAGCAAAAGAGTGGGATAGTCTAGTTCCAGCATGCACCAGTTGTTCCATTTTCTCTGAGAAGCACAGAAGTGGAGATGCTGGAGAAAGTGATAACGTTTCCGGTGAGAGGGGTTGTTGCTCTGGTGTTATTGGAGGCTGCAATATGCTGTCCTGGTTTCCCTGGCTGTTTTCCAGAAAGTCGTCCTTGGGTGCTGTATCTTGGAGCAGTGCTAGTATGTCACAGTCTGTCTGTGGTGAGCTCTGTGGGCAGGGCTCAGCTGAGATTGTGTCCGTGAGTCATCATGACATAAAAATCGTCTAAATTTAATTTATTGTAGTTCGCGTTCATAATGTCACCAGCTTCTGCAGTAAATGTGGAATCTTCAAATAACTTTGACATAGTCCTTTTTATATTTACTCGGTTTAAATGCATGTTGCCCGTCATGCATGTATACTTTCCCTAAAGGACCCAATCATTGCTGCTATATTTTTATTTGTTTGTGTTATTAAACATTTTAAACAATAACTCACCCAAAAATTATTTACTCACCCTCATGTCATTCCAAACTTGAATGCTTTATTTTTTTATTTTTTTATAAATTATGTAATTGATTTGAAGTTTGCAGGAGGACACTTAAAATGGCCTTTTAAACATAATCTAAGTATTTGTCATGCTTTTCTCATCTGACTGGGCTGAAGACATGAGAGTTATCGGGATTGTGCCAACATGCCTCTCCAAGACAGAAAGTCTAGAGGACCAAACAGATCACATCCAAAACCTAAAGACAAGTAAGCCATCACAGAAACATTTGCAGATGATAATTTAGTTTTTCTGCTGATATTTATAAATGTTTTTTTTTATTATTATTTTTTAGGGAGCTTATTGATCTCAAGACACTTTTATCACTGATCAGAGCTCCAATATCCAGACAGGTAACATTTAAATTTTTACATGAAGAATGACAAAATTTTAAACTCTTTGCCAATTCAATTCAAAATCAGAATTTAATTGCAATTTGATTCTCAGTTAAATCCTGAATTGACGTGAGTTTAGTTTCTCAGTATCATCTCTGCTCCCCATCTCAGGTTTCATCTTTGAGTCAATCCAAGGGACGGAAGTCTCAGAACTCCTCAAATGTTCCTGACAACCGGAAAAACAGCACAAACAATGAAGCATCTGAGCTGGATAACTTTAGGTGCACAGTTTCCCATGTTATTTGGTCATTTTGCTCTTATTCAGATGCATTTTGTAACCAATTTCCATGTTGTTACCAGTGTGATTTACAGAAACCAGAGATGTTTTAGCGACCATCCACATCACACACTGTTCCTGGACATCTTCACTGCCTTGATCAATAACAGAATCGGTTGTAGGTCTGTATTCATGAGTATGACGCTGCAAATGTACAGTATACCAGCTAGTGTGTTTATGGATTACTGTAGACTGGTCTTATTTGTTTTCAGCAACTGGCTGGAAACGTCCTCCTCAGACAGTGTTTTAAGAGTTCTGAACTGCTTGAGATTGTTGATCAGGGATCCTCTTCACCAGGTGAGATCTAAAATCTTTGTTTAATATAATATGTATTAAAGTCATTCCATGTCAACTCAACCAGAGGTCCCTGGCTACATTTTTTTTTAGATGCAATTGTTTTGATGGTGGGAAACAAGATATATTTCTAGTTCCAACATTATATATTCTTTTGACATTCCCCTTTAAATGCAATAAGCATCAGCTGTATGCAAAGTGTGATTTTGCATCATACTTTGCATACAATTCGTGCTTGCAAGTTCCGTGCATAAAATCCGTTTTGGACGATCCTCTTGTTTGTTAACATTCTTAAGTCTGAATCAGGTTTTAATTGGTTTAAAATTGACGGCATCCTTAATATTTACATCTGAGTACTAGAGCTTGTGGTTATAAGGGGACGTGACATTTTCTGAATGCGCTAAGCACTGCCAATCACAACACACTGGGCCACCAATCACAGCACATTTCATATTTCGGAAGGAGGGGCTTCATCGAAACTAACGACGCGTTCGGGCCAGACTGGGGAAAGAGGTGCTGTAATAATGTAAAATATGTAAAGAATAATGTATTTTTGGACATGAAACTGAAAGCATATTCTAATACACCCAAAAAGCTAAATCAAGACATTGTAAAGGGGCATAATAGGAACCCTTTAAGTTATTTTCACCCACCTGTAATTTGGCTTCAAATCTCAGATGAAAATTGTCATTTTGATCTCCCTCTACATAATAGTGGATTCCTTTGTAAATATTCATCCATGAACTTAAATATCTTGACTTTCATCTCAAGTTATATTTGTCCTTTTTCAAAAAAATAAAAATTTGAGCCGGGGAAGTTTCTGAACTTTGGTTGATTGACACGGAATGACCCTATTATTATTTTATTTTATACATTTATATTATGTAGACTTATAATATAGCCAGTGCTATTTACACCTGGGTGCAAATATTGATTTCAAAATAAAACATGTTGTTCTTTAATTTGCTGTATATATTTCTGTTTCCTCTTATAGAAAGTCTTCTTTGAACTGCAAGGTGCTGGGCAACTCGCTAAGGTAAAGAAATGCACTATGTTCAAATGCAGAAATGCACAGAAGAATGTGGAAATTGATTGTCTCTCATTGGATGTTTTTCAGCACATGGAGTCGGTTGCCACTGTGTATCTAGAATGCAGAGAACAGACTTTGGAAATTGAGCAGCTGGTTGCAATGACATGTGAGACAGACATGCTACAGTATGTACAGCTTGGAAACGAGCCGCAAGAATAATGATCTGTTTGCTAAGCTTGTTTCCCACATCGTTTGCTCTGCAGATATGTTTCAGAAGTTGTCTTCTGTTGAGGAACAAAGACAGTGGATTATTGATTGTGGTGCACATAAGGTATGTCTCTCTCAGATATAGGCATCACGGGTAGTGCTTTTTCTCAGTTTACATCCTATCTCACTGATAGACAATACGACACTGCTTTCCATAACTTCAAATCTTCCACTTGTTCTCTCTCTCAAGGTGTCCCTCAAGGCTCTGTTCTAGGACCTCTTCTTTTCAATATTTATGTGTTGCCCCTTAGTCATATGATCAAATGTCATGGTCTGGGCTATCATTGTTATCATTGTTTCCTTCGCTTCTGCTCTTCCCCTTGACTCATTAAATGCCTGTATTGCTGACATCAAAATCTGGTTCATAATCTGCATAACAACTTTCTGAAATGTAATAATGATAAAACTGAGGTTATTGTCCCTCTTTTTTTTTGCACAGACCCTCGTGAAGCTGCTCTCTACGCGGGACAGTAGTGTAGTATTAGGAGCTCTCCTGGCTCTCACCTCACTCGCTGAAAGGTACTTTTATATTAGGAGTAAAAATTACATTAGCACAATGAGTGTAACCAATAAACCCACTTCTCATTTAGTCAAGAATGCAAAGAGAAGATCGGAGAGCTGTCTGTTGTGGAGCATATTCTAGTTGTATTACAAGAATATGACATGTTATCGAGAAGGTATGTAGAGGCTTGTTTGACAACTTGTGTTTTTCTATAACTTTATTTATCTTTTGCAGTTTTTCTGTGCTGATGAATGTTGTTTGTTGTTTTGATTGCATGAGCATTCCTGCATTTAATTTTTGACTACTGATACTTTTATTTACCTATATGTTATTATTGCTACGATTGATTTGATTTTAAACCACAGTCTAGCCTTTTGATATGTTACATTTTTAAAAAGTGTTATTGGAAATAGATTTAGCAATAACTTCTGTTTTTCAGGGGTACTTTATGAGGAATTAAAATGTAGATTAAATTCAGAAGTTGCATTCACAAGATGCCTTAAAATCTTATTAGTTCCTTGTAGAATCATAATCCATCCAAATAGAATTGCATGTACTACTGTTCAAAAGTCAGTAAGTTTACAGTAAGTAAAAAAATGCATTATACTGATCAAAAGTGACTGTAAAGACATTTAGAATTTTACAAGAGATTTACATTTCAAATAAATGCTGTTCATTTGAACTTTTTATTCATCAAAGAATAATAATTTAAAAAAACAGTTTACACAAAAATATTTGATAATAATTGACGATTTGCGTCGTGGCCACTTTAAGTGTGCAGTATTTTCTAATAATTCAATGGACCAGATTCAATTAATCCACTTATATTACGGTTAACACACCTTAAGTCATTGTTCAGATGTTTTATTTCAAGAACTTTGTCCGGTTTTTGTCCTTTAAAAACGCTCTTGTGTGTGGGACTAATTTCTAACACATCTCATCCCACGCCTCTGTTGCTAATTCCAAAACATCATTTTAGAGCTATTAAAGGAGGCTTGAGATATTTATATGCAGACTAATGCAGTTATTAGAGAGAGAGAGAGAGAGAGAGAGAGAGAGAGAGAGAGAGAGAGAGAGATAGATAGATAGATAGATAGAGAGAGGGAGAGAGAGAGAGAAAGAGAGAGAGAGAGAGAGAGAGAGATAGATAGAGAGAGGGAGAGAGAGAGAGAATGAGAGAGAGAGAGAGAGAGAGAGAGAGATAGATAGAGAGAGGGAGAGAGAGAGAGAGAGAGAGAGAGAGAGAGAGAGAGAGAGAGAGAGAGAGAGAGAGAAAGAGAGAGAGAGAGAGAGATTAAGCATATGTGTATTACTTAAGTCTGTGCGTCTCTCAACGGTGTCCGGCTGCAGCAGCCACTAATAGCGAAACTAAGTTTATCTGCTTCAAGATCAGCGTTGTTATTTCCTCGCTATTGAGAAATATCATGTACCTTTTAAGTGGCTAAACTATTTTACTGATAAAATCATCAGAGCAGCGCTGACAACACGTGTTACTACCCTCGAGTTTTAGTAAAGGTTCAAGTCGTTCCTGGGTTTTAACGGGCATTTATTTGGTGACAGAGTCGTCGAACATGTCTTTACATGCTCACTTCCACATTGCCGTCAGAACTGGTATAAATAACATCACAGAAAAACATAAATTAACCTTAAATTATTGACATACTTGCAGACAATACAAAACAGAATCACATAGAAAACTAAGAAATAAAACAAATTTATGCCATATAAAATAATATATTAATTGGCTTGTTACAAACACATTCACGTAACACAAATAAATGGCCAAGAAAGAAAATATACCTCATTGGCCGCGTGAACCCGAGAGTGTAAACTTAGATGGGAGTCAATCTTCAGGCTTCACAGACAAAACTTATTGATAACTTTTTCAATCTTCCAGGGCTTTCAGAAAGCAGACTCGCGAGCCGCAGCACATATCTCCCTGATCTTAGCGAGTGCACCCATACAGCGTCCCCATAACAACAAATTATAAATTCCACACGGAACAAAAAATTAAGTTCCACCTTTTTTTTTCTCACAAAGTTTTTTCACAAAAGAAATTAACATGAAATTATTATTTTATTGCCAATGAAACATTATTTCAATCATATGATATTTAACCTCATATTTATATTATAACTGTGAACCATATTTGACTGACATATATGTGTTGCCTTTGATGGCAGCTACAACACGTTTCTGTGCGGGTGAGTGTCCGAACTGCATGTGTGTGTGTTTTAGCGGGAGAAAGAAAGTATGTGATTTCCTTACATAATACATTTTGTGGAAAACTGAAAAACTTAATTTTGCGGCAAAAAACAGTTAAATAATTTGTCTTTTTTATCCTACTGTTTACTATATTTATTTGCTTGTTTTAACTGAAATCCTATTGCGAAGTGATATGGAGCTGCCTGGAACTACTTTAGCTGTGCGTTTCCCTGAAAATAATTGCACACCTTAAAACGTTTGTCAACCAATCAGATTAAAGAAGTCAACAGCCCTGCAGTATAATGCAATATAATTTAAATAGTCAAGACAATTGGTAGAGCAGCCTGACTAACACAACACTGGTTCAAATAAACACGTGATGCACTGGTGCCTGTAGTGGCACAGAAGTTACACACTTACCCTTTAAATCTTAAAGGCTGCCTGATATCAAAATGTAAGTTTTTTAGCTTTTTAGTTTGAATATGTTAGCCTTAAGGTTATGAATAAGCTGGTGTGTTCCAAAACAATGACAAAATTCACATTTAGGAGATATAAGCATTCAAAACTAACAGTCTCTCACTTCCGCTCAAATGGATCAGGGATTTTTATGACATCACCGCGGACTTCAGCTTCTCATCACATCTTCTGTCCAATCAAATGCTCTGTAGAATCTAAAGCTCCGCCCCCTATGCTATAAACACCACCTGGCCGAAGCGACCGTTGACACGTCACGGAGAAATATGGGTTGGAGAAGTGAGTTTGGTTGCTCAAACGCTCGAGTTTAATTCCGTTTTCCATCTGTACGTTGATTAAGAATGAAATGGCTAGAACATATTCACAGCTCTACTATTGAATCCAAATATCATCAGTGCTCGGATTCGCTTCCATGGTGCTGTCACATACGACTGCAGTCTGTGAGGTAAACTAAACGCTATTGGCTATTTGAAAAGGGGGAGGAGCCATTTAATATGTCCCGCCTTAGCTTCCTGTTTCAGTGGAAATTGTGCAACGCATCATACAAAGAGTGTTTCTCAATATCCCTCCTCGTTTCCATACTATGACCCGGAAACCGATCGAGCTCAGCCATCTTCAAGGACATCTCAATTCTCTAATTGCACTGCGAGGAGTCGATTAACGAGGAGTGAGAAGCTTCCAGAGGAGTTATGAGCGAGGATGCACAGGTGTATCCTATGTGGAAATCGTTCTTGTCGAGAAACCTGACACACATATAATTTCTCCTCCCCCTTCACATCTGTCACAATAATTTTAATTTATGCTTTACCTTCACAGTTTAAATAAATCATATATCACACATATACAAACTGGGCATCTTGCTTTATCTTTATTATTTATTAATTTCTTAAGCCGTGTGTCCACCAAAGTTTTTTCACGCAGCTGGCGTATTTTTTGCAACGAGGCGCTGAGCGTTTTTTTCACGCTGAAGCGTTAAGCGCCCGGCGTTTTTTACTGGTCGCCGAGAGTTGAAGTATGTTCAACTTTGAGCAAAACGCAGCGCTCATCACTGTCACTTTTTACCCAACCGTCCTATCACAGTGGAGGAGGGGCGGATCTAATATCACACCGACCAACCGCTACATTCTCCTTGTACAACATCAACAGATGACAACAACAAGAATAATAACGGAACAAAATCATTTAAAACAAGAGGCGGAGAAAATACATTACATTGTATCGACATTTTAATATAGAATCAACAGAGAAACAAAATATGTGTGAAATAAGATACTAGTAACACTTTCGCGGATATTCCCTGTCATAACTGAAAAAAAAAAAATGCTGCGCTGCCAAAACAG
Source organism: Siphateles boraxobius (assembly GCF_051911475.1). Lineage (NCBI taxonomy): Eukaryota > Metazoa > Chordata > Actinopteri > Cypriniformes > Leuciscidae > Siphateles > Siphateles boraxobius. The sequence goes on from NW_027508741.1 coordinate 196,533, forward strand.
TCTCAAGCTCCCATAGCTAGGCGTTTTCAGCAGAGCGCTAAAAACGCTTTGGTGGACACTCGGGCTTAGATAACCAAACAACATAAGGGCAGATCCTTTGAGCGCAGCTGATGATGCAGTGAAGTGACGCTCGAGTGATCAAGAATATTCCAATATATAAATAAGCTTTCCTCCGCCCTCGTGTCTTTTCCTTGCATCCTTCCATCGCATCCTGAAGAGGTGGAGTTATTCAACAAATAAGAATTGAGAAGCACCCAAAGATGTGCGTTTCAATGCACTTCAGTGGGCCTTTAATTAATTTCTCATGGTGTATTTCTCCATGTGTGTATAATCCTCTTAGGTTGAGCGCAGAGCTGCTGAGGTTGCTTTGCTCTGTGCAGTGCATCAGGGATCAGGTCCGACAGTGTGACGGGGTGCCGGTGCTGCTCAGTCTCCTGCACTCGGAGCACTTGAAGCTGTTGTGGAGCTCGGTCTGGGTGCTCGTGCAGCTGTGCCAGGATCCCGACACCAGCGCTGAGATCCGGGCGTGGGGCGGCGTGCAACAACTCCTGCGCATCTTACACGGGTGGGTGTCAATGGAGACGGATCACGTTTGGTTGAGCTCAAGTGGCAACCTTCCTGTCTCTCTCTTGAAACCCACACGGAAGTGACTTAAACTGCAGTTCATCGACTGGCCACTAGAGACAGGCTGCAAAAGAGAGTCAATCCCATAGACCTCCATGTTAATATGCCCAACTTTACAGCAGGAAAAAATTTGTTTACAGCCTGGTGTCTGGTAAATTTGGTCTATATAGCAAATTTATCCCTTCATGACGACTGTGAGGGGGGTGAATTTTTTCACCTTTAAACTCATCTGTTTAAATTATATTTAGCTTTAAAGTTCTGCATAATTAAGGGCGTGGCCACTTGAGTGACAGGTGGATTGTCGCTAGATGTTTTTAGACATTTTTTTTTTTTTTTTAGATTATGTCTAATAATCTATGTCTAATAATCTAGATTATGTCGCTAATGTCGCTACTAGCCGATTGTCTGCTGTCTGTTAGCATCACGTCACCTAAGCTAATCCGCCTCGCTGCACATGTTCGTTTATCCGGGAGTGACGCTGCCAAGATGGCGACGGCCGGCTCCGCCCACTTTTGGGCTTCAAAAATGCACTTCAGAAACACTACGGGTGACGTCACGGACACTACGTCCATATTTTTTTACAGTCTATGGTTGAGCTTTAAATGCACTTTAAAGGAGTAGTTCACATAGATGTTCATGTCTTTCTTTCTTTAGTTGAAAAGAAATTAAAACATTCCAGGATTTTTCTCCATATAGTGGACTGACTTCAATGGGGTCCAACGGTTTGAAGGTCAAAATTGCAGTTTCAGTGCAGCTTCAAAGGCTCTACACGATCCCAGCCGAGTAATAAGGGTCTTATCTAGCCAAACTATCGGTCATTTATATACTTTTTAACCACAAATGCTTGTCTTGCACGACCACGACTTCACGCATTACGTAATCACGTTGGAAATGTCAGGTGGTAACCTGACGTAGGTGGAAAATGTTGGGTAGGGTGAAAGAATCCATCTCATTTTCTCCTCCAACTTCAAAGTAGTTCTACATTGCTGTTTTACCTTTTATTTATTTAAATTTTTTTAAATGGCGTTTGACTTGGTCTTTGCACATTCGCACAATGTGGTACTTTCGCCTACATCACGCGTGACCTTTCAACGTGATTACGTAATGCGTGGTGCATCACAGCTAGTGCAAGACGAGCATTTGTGGTTAAAAAATATATAAATGTTTATTTTTTTTAGAAAATGACCAATAATTTGGCTAGATAAGACCCTTATTCCTCGACCGGGATCGTGTAGAGCCTTTGAAGCTGCACTGAAACTGCAATATGAACCTTCAAACCGTTGGACCCCAATGAAGTCAGTCCACTATATGGAGAAAAATCCCGGAATGTTTTCCTCAAAAACCTTAATTTCTTTTCGACTGAAGAAAGAAAGACATGAGCATCTTGGATAATGTGGAGGTGAGTAAATTATCAGGAATTTTTTATTCTGAAGTGAACTAATCCTTTAAGTCATGCAAAACTTTTTGTTCCAGAGAACGAGTGTATGTGTCTGATCGCTCCACAATTGACACGCTGTCCAGCGCCAATGCGTCAGGAAGGATTCACAGGCATCTGGTGTCAGCGCAGGAGAGCCCTCGAGAGACCGCGGAGAACACCATCAATCTGCAGGCAGGTGAGGATGCACAGGAAAACACAGAAGTGAATTGTTTCGAAGGGCTTACTTTTGGTTATGTGATAAAATTAAATAATAAACATGCCTTAATAGATCTTTATGGAAGCTTGTTTCTGCCACGGAATATTAAAATTAAAAAGTTGATTGCGACTTTTTAATTCACGATTCAGATTTTTTTTTCAGAATGCGGAATTGTGAGAAAAAAAGTCAGCTCTTTATAACTCTATAACTTAATAACTAGCAATTGCGAGTTTATATCTCACAATTCTTAGGGGGAAAATTCCAGAATTCGATGTAAACTCAGAAAAAAAGGTCAGAATTGTGAGATTAAAAAGTCACAATACCCTTTTTAAAATTGTTTATTCAATAGCTGAAAGAACCTTCCATAGATCTTAGACTATATAAGAAGGTATCAAATATATGCTATCCTACATCCTAAAATACATGCAGCAAATGATTAAACATCGTGTAGACTACATGTCGAGCATATTGAGATGCACAGTTTGCATCACTTGATGTAATGCATCTTCACTATGATGCCTCTGTAATGGAAAATATAATGACAAGCGCATGCATGGTGTTGAGCAACTACTTTCAATAAAAAATGAAAAATTATCAGGTTTGATTTCATGGAGACTTTAACAAAATACTGTAACAAATAAAATGAAATTAATTGCTCACTATTAGTTAACGTCAACTAATGAGACCTAATGTAAAATGTTGCCAGTACATTCGGCATTGTCTTAAACTTTAACAAATAACAAAAGCACTGACTCATCCCTGTTCCCAGCATGCTGTGCAGCGATCACCGAGCTTGTTTTGGATGATACAACAGCAAATAACGTAGTTCAGGTAGTCCAGTTGTCTTTCTCTGTCAGATGCTTCTCTCGTGATTCAAAGACATCAGTTTGCATTAATCTCACATTTATAAACTCTACATGCATCCATTCTGTTTTAGGAGAACGGTGTGTACATAATTTGCAAATTGATTTTGCCACAAAGCTTTAAAGAACCTCTAGCAAAATCTCTACAGGTATGTCAGTCTAATGAATAAACTCACATTTCATATGAAATATACTGTATTACTATATTAAGATAATTTTTTTTAATTATTATAACTATTATTATTCTTACTGCTAATAGTAGTAATAAAGCGCTATATAACTGTAACACATTATTATTATTATTAATACAAATAATAGTAATAATAATAATAAATGTGTGTATATAAATATATAGACTGCAGTAATTGCTCACTTTTAAGTTATTTATGAATGTACAATACAGTATGCAAAGATGGATTATGGTTCTTACGTCCCTAAAGCATCTTTTAATTGCAGCATTACATTTGCAACTTAAAATGTTCTCTTCATTTCCCATAAGTACGCCTGAAATGCAGATAATAATGTTGCTCCTTATTTTCTGAAGTGTTATGCTTTCAGGGCCTTACGATTCCTTTTTAGTATGGAACGCAATAGACATCACTTTAAAAGGTATTTTATTTTTAATGTATTTATTTTTTAGAAATTTATTAAATTGACAAACCTTTACTGTATGAGGTGGTTTGTTTTTCTTTATTTTACGAAATTATTTAATTTATGAATCTTTTTTTCTCTTTTTTTTCTAAATGAAATGCTGTTTGTTTGTTCCAGGCTGTTTTCTCCAGAGTTGTTTGAGATGTTTATCGATGTTGGGCACTATGTAAGAGACATTTCTGCGTATGAAACACTGCAGGAGAAAATCGCACTTTTAACAGTAAGAGACTGAAGATGGTCTTCATCAGTGAATTAAACTGACACATCTGCTTCTCTAAAGCAATGAAATCAATGGAAACATTTGCACTAAAATAGTCAAAACTCTCTTATATTTTCTCTCTGGCATGTTTACATTATGACTGTGTTTATGTGTAGGAGGAGGAGTTAGATGTTCTCAGGGAAAGCATAGAGACGGTGAACCAGAACCGACCTCCTTTGAGAGTGATCAATGGTTATGCGGTTTTGGACCATCTGGGCAGCGGTGCCTTTGGAAGCGTCTTTAAGGTGAAGGTGATCTGTGCTGTTTATTTGTACTTTGTTAGTTAATAGTTAAATTGAGCCATTCACAGGTGTTTTTGCTCCCACATAAAGGTCCGTAAGCAGAGCGGACAGAACGTTCTGGCACTGAAGGAGGTCAACTTTCACAATCCGGCCTTCGGCAAGGACAATCGATCCAGAGACAGCAGCATTGATAAGATTGTGTCTGAGCTGACCATCATTAAAGAACAGGTAATAATGCATTCTCAGAACTAGGGCTGGGTATCAAGTTCGGTACTTTTTAGGTACCGACCGAATTGCTGTGTATCGAAACATGTGTTGTTTTTCGGTACCAAATTTCAGTACCTAAGTGGTTAATCTCGTCAACGTCAGTGAAACAATAAGCATGCAAGATAATTGGCTGTGGCGGAAAAACACTAGTTTACGAGGTCTCGTCGCATTGAGGCTGTAGTGTGTGTGTGTGTGTGTGTGTAAGCGTCCCAACTCAGATGGATAGAAAATATGTGGAAATGATCAAAAGTGTGTACCCATGTACCAGACTCAATGCCAGAAGCACGCGATGCAATATTTTCGACAAGATAATTGTTAGATCCATGTCTAATTGACAAGATCCATTGTTGCGGCTCCTCTCTTCCCAGTCTGTCAGTAACGCTCTGTTTAGTTTCTGTCTCTATGAAGCCCCTCCTTCTGAAAAGCACACTGTGCTCTGATTGGTCGGCTGGAGCAGTGTGTTGTGATTGGTCGAGCGCTTGGCGCGTGTTTGGGAAATGTCCCGCCCCTTACCATAACCTCCAGTTTAACACACCACTAACTAACTCAACCAGGCCCCGCCCCTTTGTTCTGCGTATTAATTATTTAAATGAGGAATATTGTGAATATACAGATTGCAAAAACAAACTTGCATTAAAGTTAAATAAACTTTATTTTTAGAACATTAAAATTTGGTTGCTCTGTAAAAGTGTTGTCATGACAATTAAGTATGTCTTCCCCTCTCCTCAATTCTCTAATTTCTACATATTTTAAAAAAATTTTAAATTGTTTTTAAAACATGATTAGGATTATAGCATTACAGTACTGCATTTTTACATAATTTAAATGTGATTTATTGTCATGTAAATAATGACACTATTAAAACAAATTTCATTAGGTAAAATATAACTTCTTGTATTTATCTTTTGACATTAGAGTGAAATATGATCCTGATATTCTCACAGGAAACGGAAAGCTGTCATTTGTCATTCTTAATTTGTTTCAGATGTCTCATCCAAACATTGTAAAATACTTCAAAACATTTTTAGAAGGTACGTACTCTTCTGTGACATTTATATATAAATTGTATTATACTTATGATATGCATGAATTTAATCTGTACAATGGGATCCAAAATGCTGCGTCTCAGACTTTTGGTCCCCAAAGCATATGTGTATTATAAAGTATATATTATATTATATGTATAATTTACAATTGTGTTTGTCCTGGTCTCAGCTGACAAACTCTACATCGTGATGGAGCTGATAGAAGGAGCTCCACTGGCTGAACATTTCAGCTCTCTCAAAGAGAAACGGCAGAGGTTCACCGAGGAGAGAGTCTGGAACATTTTCATACAGGTGATGAGGAACTCGGAACACTGAGGAAATATGGAATAAAAATGATCAAGTATGTTCATACTGAAACTTCCCTAGATCTGCCTGGCTTTGAGATACTTACACAAGGAGAAACGGATCATCCACCGAGATCTCACACCCAATAATATCATGCTCGGAGAGAGAGATAAAGTCACTTTAAGTGAGTTGATTTGAACTTTTACCTGTCCCAAACCCAAAAACATATGGGAAAAAATACGGATTATTAAATTAATATTATTATTAAAAATAATGGCTATATACATAATATAATAACCAATCTAGTGTATTTCCCAGCTGACTTTGGTCTTGCTAAACAGAAACAGGAGAACAGTAAGCTGACGTCAGTGGTCGGGACAATACTGTACTGTTGGTACTGTACTGAAATCTTTTATTGGTTTTTGTTTTTATTGTTACTTATTTACAGTTCTCAAATACCTGCTATGAACAGGTGAACAGTTGTTGGAGTTTGAGGTGAAGCATACTTTCTGTTTTGTGTGTGTGTGTGTGTGTGTGTGTGTGTGTGTGTGTGTGTGTGTGTGTGTGTGTGTGTGTGGGTGTGGGTGTGTGTGTGTGCGTTCGTGCGTGCATGCGTCTGTCTGTCTGTCTTTCTATGTCTGTGTGTGTGTGGGGGGGGGGGGGGGTGCGTGCATGCGTCTGTCTGTCTGTTTTTCTATGTCTTTCTATGTCTGTGTGTGTGTGTGTGTGTGTGTGTGTGTGTGTGTGTGTGTGTGTGTGTGTGTGTGTGTGTGTGTGTGTGTGTGTGTGTGTGTGTGTGTGTGTGTGTGTGCGTTCGTGCGTGCATGCGTCTGTCTGTCTGTCTTTCTATGTCTGTGTGTGTGTGGGGGGGGGGGGGGTGCGTGCATGCGTCTGTCTGTCTGTCTTTCTATGTCTTTCTATGTCTGTGTGTGTGTGTGTGTGTGTGTGTGTGTGTGTGTGTGTGTGTGTGTGTGTGTGTGTGTGTGTGTGTGTGTGTGTGTGGGTGTGGGTGTGTGTGTGTGCGTTCGTGCGTGCATGCGTCTGTCTGTCTGTCTTTCTATGTCTGTGTGTGTGTGGGGGGGGGGGGGGGTGCGTGCATGCGTCTGTCTGTCTGTCTTTCTATGTCTTTCTATGTCTGTGTGTGTGTGTGTGTGTGTGTGTGTGTGTGTGTGTGTGTGTGTGTGTGTGTGTGTGTGTGTGTGTGTGTGTGTGTGTGTGTGTGTGTGTGTGTGTGTGTGTGTGTGTGTGTGTGTGTGTGTGTTAGTCCTGAGATTGTGAAAAGCGAGCCGTACGGTGAGAAAGCTGATGTTTGGGCCGCGGGATGCGTCCTCTATCAGACGGTCACTCTCACGCCTCCGTTCTACAGCGCCAACATGCTCTCCCTCGCTACCAAGGTGTCCGTTTCACCATATAGTGAAGAAGTCCATACGAAAATGCATTGTGAAAGAATTCAGACATTTTAAAAGAAATTTCAGATACTTGTCAGGTTTTTCAGAACTGATCTTCCTCATGTTCTTCATGTGTTTAGATTGTGGAAGCAGTTTATGATCCAGTGGAAGACAAAACCGTCTCTGAGAGACTGACTGACATGATTAAATGGTATGATTCCCTTTCAGATCCTCTTACTCTGGAGAAACATTAATTATGACGTGTGTTCAAGTCAAATATATATGTCATAATTAAGTAGTCTATTCTGCTCACCAACACTGTATTTCTTTGATCAAAATACAGTAAAAACATTAATATTGTGAAATAAAATTACAATTTAAAATAGGTATGTGAATATATTGTCAAATGTAATTTATTCCTGTGATCAAAGCTGTATTTTCAGCATCATTACTCCAGTCTTCAGTGTCACATGATCCTTCAGAAATCAGTATAATATGATGATTTGGTGATTAATTATTATTGCTACTCAATTATTAATAATGGTTCTATCAATGTTGAAAACATTTTTTGATGCATCACATTTTTGTGGAAACCGTGATACATTTTTTTCAAGATTCTTTGATAAATAGAAACGTTGAAAAGAACAGCATTTATTTGAAAAAGAAATCCTTTGTTCCCTTTCGTTGTCACTCCGAGTTACGTCGGATGACGACGAATGGGGTTTCGCTTAGAACACCTATCGACTTCGAGTATTACAAAACGAGCCAATGGCAAAGAAATGCCATGGGTCTGCGGAATTTGCATAGCGTATCTCCGCCTTACCTCGTGGGTATAAAAGGAGAACGCCAGCAACATGCAGATATGTTTTCGCTTCGGAGCCAAGAATATTTCTTCACTCCACAGTCATCTCTGACTTCGCTCTACGAGACGAGCTTCTCTCTCCGATGTTGGTGTGACGGCGATCTGCAGCGAGCTCACAGTGCCTGCTGATCTGTGCAGTGATCTGTCAGTGTGTGTGTGTCTCCCTGTGTGCTTCAACATCGCGGAGTTTTTTTCTCCTCTCTTAAAAGAGCTCGCACGCGGCACGTCTTTTTAAAGACGGCTCGCCCGTGCATTTCTGGTTGCAGCGGACTGGTATCGGACTCTGATGGGCACGAGCGCTGTCTAGTGTGTTGGGCTTTGATCATGCTTGAACAGCGCTCGTGGATGACTCATGTTCTCTCTGGGAACGTGATCATCGCGTCATATATAGGTCGAGACTCGGTGAACTCGCAAGAGTGAGAGTCCCCTCATCCACCCCCCGATCTTCGGCTGGTGGCCAGGGTGACCTGAGGGTGTTGGTCTGGAACAAGGCGCCGACTCTGTGTCCGCGACCCCAGCTCCCCTCTTTAATGACGGTGCCCGCTAGCGAACTGATGATTCCACGAGTCTACCCCCAAAAAAAAAAAAAGGGGGTGGCCCGTGTGTTTTCATTTGAAGCTACAGAGGATGATGCTGTGTCTGTAGCAGCATCACTAGGTGGGCTTGATTCTTCTGGAAATGACGACTCGTCACAGCTGCCACCCTCTAGTGTGCATACGGTTGTGCCTGAGTCTGATCCGGAGATGACGGCCATGCTTTCCCGGGACGATTGGTTTTTGGGTGAGGCCGCCGACCCGCGTCCACGGCAAACCCCAATATCTTTCCTCCCGGACGTGCATGATGAGATCACGGGTCCGCTCGTTGGTCTCATCCGCCTTTCCTCCCCTCAGGGGCCGCTGCCCATGGGTACACTGGGGTCCCCCCGGTTGAACGCTCTGTTGCCATGCTACTGTGTCCTCAGAGTGCTTCCCGGCGCAATCCTAAGCACCCGTCCAAAGCCTGTAGTTCTTTTCGTCTACACTAATCTGTGGCGAAATCCTATAGTGCCACAGGACAGGCAGCCGCCTCACTGCATCCCATGACCGTTCTGCTGGTCTACCTGACCCAGATGCTCATGGACATGCAGGAGGGCGGGACTGACCCGAGGCTCTTCAGTGAGCTGCGCGCCGCCACTGACCTTGCTCTCCGAGCGACGAAAGTGGCCGTACGCTCTCGGAGTCAGGTGATGTTCACCATTCTGGGGCTGACCGGTCTGAGGTGCACGATGTCGGGTGGACCCGTCTGCTCGACACCCCCATCTCCCAAGTCGGCCTCTTCGGCGGTGCGGTTGAGTGCTTCTGCCCTACAGTTCTCAACCGCCCATGAGCAGATTGAGGTTATTCTGCCCGACGGCCCCGCCGTCCGCTCAGATCCCTCAGTCTGCCCACCGCCGAAGGCACCCTCCTACGGTTCCAACCCCGCCCATTCACCCGGGCCTGGCTCTGGAAGACCGTAGGTGGGATGCCACAGCCTTCTCCAGCCCCGCCCCCCGCTAAACGCCGGGTTAGCGGCACTTTTGAGATGGGCTGCTCAGAGATGAGACTCAGTTCTTCCAGGAGTTGGTAGCAGGGCCACTCCTTTCCCCGGTGGAGGGCTGGCGAAGAATCCTTATTCAGAAAGAGCTGACTCTCTCGTCTCTGAGCATATAGAGTTCTCGGACGACACAGAGCGCCGCCCACAAGCCGTGCTCTCCTCGTCCCCCTCTGTTCCAGAGGCGGTTGACACGGCGTGCCGTCCACGGACCACTTCGCCCCTGTCCCCCTCTGTCGCCAGACCCCTGACAGAGCAGGCCCCCGTGGAACGCTGGTCCTTCCCTGGGCTCCTCTGTCAGGGTGCGGTTATGACCTTGCCCCCACACCGGGCCGCTATGCCGTCCACGTCTGGGCCGGTCATTCCGCTTCGCTGCACCACCCGGGGGACGTCTGTGGTTCTTGACGCCGCTGGTACAGTTGGGAGCCTGCCTAGAGCTTCCCTTCTGTTCCGCTGGGTCGCGCGAACTATCGGCTCGGCTTGCGATTCAGTTCGCACGGTCTCCTCCCCGCTTCAGGGGAGTCTGCTACACTTTGGTCGGTGGCTATGCCCCTATCATGAGAGCGGAGGTTGCTACCCTACTGGCGATGGGTGCGATTGAGACTGTTCCTCCAGCCGAAATGAGGTCCGGGTTTACAGCCCCTACCTCATTGTCCCGGAGAAGTCTGGTGGGTCACGGCCAATCCTGGACCTACGCATCTGAACCGCTCCCTTCACAGGCTGCCGTTCAAGATGCTCCTGGCCAAACGCATTTCTGGATGTGTGCGGCCACAGGATTGGTTTGCAGCGATCGACCTGAAGGACGCCTACTTCTATGTCTTCGTTCTCCTTCGACTCAGACCATACCTACGGTTTGCTGTCAGGGCACGCGCATATCAGTACGCTGTTCTCCCATTCGGGCTAGCCCTGTCTCCTCGCGCCTTCACAGGGGTTGTTGAGGCAGCCCTTGTTCCTCCATGGGAACACGGGGTTCGCATCCTGAACTATCTCGGTGACTGGCTGTCTTAAGCTCACTCCTGAGACCAGGTTTGCGAATACAGGGACCCAGTGCTCCGGCACCTAGCTCGTCTGGGCCTTCGGGTCAACTGGGGAAGGAGTAAACTTTGCCCCGTGCAGAGGATCTCTTTTCTCGGTATGGACTTGGTCACCTTCTCCACTCAGCCATTGCTGACTTGCCTGAGACTATCAAGCGCAAGAGTGCGGTTCCACTGAAGTTTTTTCAGAGGCTCCTGGGGCATATGGCATCTGCAGCCGCGGTACGTCGCTCAGATTACTTTATATGAGACCGCTTCAGCTTTGGCTTCGCGACCGAGTCCCGAGGTGGGCATGGCAACACGGCACCCTCCGAGTACCAGTTACTCCGACCTGCCGTCAGTACTCACCCCGTGGTCGAACCTCAGTTTTCTACGGGCCCGAGTGCCCCTGCAACGAGCTTCCCGGCATGTTGTTGTCTCAACAGATGCCTCCACGGTCTGGGGCGCCATGCGCAATGGACATGCTGTCACACTCTCATGTTGAGCAGAAATGCTCCTGAAAAATTCTGTGAGATTTATCACACCCAGGTGTTGAGCAAGGTTGCTCCTGAAGCTCAGTGATTCTCGCATGTAGTGTTGAGCAGTATGGCATGTCTATTGCCTCGAGTTGCTGGCAGTACGCCTTGCCCTGCACCGCTTCCGGGCGTTGCTCTGGGGTCAACACGTACTAGTCCGATCAGACAATACCGCCACAGTAGCGTACATCAACCATCAAGGTGGTCTACGCTCGCGCCGTATGTCGCAACTCGCCCGCCACCTCCTCTTATGGAGTCAGAAGCATCTGAGGTCGCTTCGAGCCATTTTCATTCCCGGAGTCCTGAACTGTGCAGCCGACGAGCTCTCACGGCTTCGGCCACTCCCTGGAGAATGGCGACTCCATCCCCAGTCGGTTCAGCTGATTTGGGACCAGTTCGGGGACGCGCAGATAGATCTGTTTGCCTCTCACGACTCGACCCATTGCGCCCAGTTTTATTCCCTGACCGAGGGCACGCTCTGCACGGATGCTCTGGCGCACAGCTGGCCGCAGGGCCGCAAGTATGCGTTTCCCCCAGTGAGCCTTCTTGCGCACACCTTGCGCAAGGTCAGGGAGGACGAGGAGCAGGTCATTCTGGTTGCCCCTTACTGGCCCAACCGGACCTGGTTCCCCGAACTAGTACTCCTCGCGACAGCACCTCCCTGGCCGATCCCTCTGAGGAAGAACCTTCTTTCTCAGGGACGGGGCACCCTATGGCACCCTCGTCCCGATCTTTGGAGCCTCCACGTGTGGCTCCTGGATGGGACGAGGCAGGTTTGAGTACCCTACCACCAGCGGTGGTGGCTACCATCACTTCCGCTAGAGCGTCGTCCACGAGACGCGTCTATGCGTTGAAGTGGAACCTCTTCGTCAACTGGTGCTCTTCTCACCGAGAAGACCCCCGGAGATGCTCGATCAGCGTTGTGCTTTCCTTCCTTCAACAGGGGTTGGAGCGAAGGCTGTCTCCCTCCACCCTGAAGGTCTATGTTGCCGCCATTGCCGCACATCATGACCTCATCGAAGGTAAGTCGGTGGGGAAGCACGACCTGGTCACCAGGTTCCTGAGAGGAGCGAGGAGACTAAATCCGCCTCGCCTCCTCTCGTTCCCTCTTGGGACCTCTCAGTGGTTCTAACTGCCCTGAAGAATGCTCCCTTTGAGCCCCTGCAATCAGTCGAGCTTAAGTTCCTGTCTATGAAGACAGCGCTCCTGGTTGCACTGGCCTCCATCAAGAGGGTTGGGGACCTGCACGTATTCTCTGTTGACGAAGCGTGCCTGGAATTTGGGCCGGCTTCCTCTCACGTGATCCTGAGACCCCGGCCTGGATACGTGCCCAAGGTTCCTACCACTCCCTTTCGGGACCAGGTGGTGAACCTGCAAGCGCTGCCCTCGGAGGAGGCAGACCCAGCCTTGGCACTGCTCTGTCCAGTACGCGCTCTCCGCGCCTATGTAGACAGAACGCAGTGTTTCAGGACCTCTGACCAGCTCTTTGTCTGTTATGGTGGGAAGCTGAAGGGAAAGGCTCTCTCCAAGCAGAGGTTGTCTCACTGGATAGTGGACACCATTGCTTTGGCATACCAGCAGCAAGGTCGACCGTGCCCCCTTGGTGTGACTGCCCACTCCACCCGGAGTGTGGCGTCCTCTTGGGCTCTAGCGCATGGTGCCTCGCTAACAGACATCTGCAGAGCTGCAGGCTGGGCGACACCTAACACATTCGCCAGATTCTATAATCTCCGAGTGGAGCCTGTGTCCTCTCGCGTACTCGCTTCAACCAGCTAGTACCGGACCCGCTCAGGTGTCTTCGCTTGCTCGCCATTCCACTCCACGGACTGGATACGTGCAATATTTTCCTCAGGTGAGCTTTCCTGAAAGCCCTGAGCTCCTCCAGCACTCCTGACGTCGGCGCCAGTGTCTATTGCCTGTGCGTCGGCTAGGTGCCTCCCGTGTGCACGGTCCCTCCTCTGAGCGACCCCCACATGTGTATTTCCACTGTAAGCCTCTCTGAGCATGTGTCTTTCCCTTGGCAAGCCACCTTGCCACCCCTGGGGTTGAAATATTCCACCTGCGGCTGGACACCCCAGTGTTTTCCATATGCTTCCTTCGGGTCATATGTGTATTCTCTAAGTCCCCCCCCTCTGGGTTGGCATTAATTGCATACTTCCCCTAAGCTTGGGATATGCTTCCCAGTGTACTTTGGTATTCCTGTGATAAATGGAGTCCTTTGTCCAGGCTGACAGGGATCTCGATTTACGCAGGGCACTGGAAGACAGCTGAGAAGGTGGCGTGATTAGACTGGTAACCCCATTCGTCGTCATCCGACGTAACTCGGAGTGACAACGAAAGGGAACGTCTACGGTTACGTATGTAACCCTCGTTCCCTGAGTAGGGAACGGAGACGTTACATCTGCCTGCCACTTTCCGCTGTACCGCGGGGATCGCCTGAGCTCAGTCTTGGCTCCTCAGCGAAGAAACATATCTGCATGTTGCTGGCGTCCTCCTTTTATACCCACGAGGTAAGGCGGAGATACGCTATGCAAATTCCGCAGACCCATGGCATTTCTTTGCCATTGGCTCGTTTTGTAATACTCGAAGTCGATAGGTGTTCTAAGCGAAACCCCATTCGTCGTCATCCGACGTAACGTCTCCGTTCCCTACTCAGGGAACGAGGGTTACATACGTAACCGTAGACGTTGTACATTTAAAAAAAAAGATATTAATATAGAATACAGTAACAAAATTACTGTATTTTTTATAACAAAAAAAATCATAATTACAGAATAACAATATAAAACATAAAGTATGTTTATTTATTTCTACCAAAATGAAGAGCAAAGGTTGTATATTACATTTGCAATTGATGCATTAGCTGTTTTTCACAGAGAATTATGGGAAACGTGGTCTTGTTGCACAAGTCTGCTTCCTAATAAATAAGTCATATTTTCTGAAAGCATTACAACTTCATTCATAATACACAAAATTTTGTTCATTTTTAGTTAAGTTTTTAGTTTACAGTTTGTAGTTTTCCGAAGATGTTCCACCCTTATAGGACTCATTCTTGCTGGTTTTGATCAGGTGCTTGACTCCAAACGCAGATGTGCGTCCTGACATCATCGAGGTCAGTTCCAGAATTTCTGATTTAATGATGAAGTTTGTGGACAGTCTCTGTGCATCCCATAATTCACTAGAGAAAAGGGCCGAGCGAGACCGGAAGAGAGCGCAGAAGTATTTCCTGGAGAGCAACAGGACCAGGATGTGCAACTCACTGCAACAGGTTTCATCTGAGAACTACTGGATAATAAATAACTCTGGTTCTTCTCTTCTGGAAACGATTCCGGCTGAATATTCTGTGTATTTTGTTTTTGATTCAGACCGTTGGCCTCAAAGAACAAGATGGGCAAGATCAATCACAAACACAGGGTTTTGAAACTTCTACATCTGTTTTAGCAAGTGGAGCAGAACAAAAGCAAAGTCAAGGTGACAAGTTGCATCTAATACCTGAATACATCAGTGCACTAGGTTTCTGCTCTAGCAGTTGGTCTGCGGCCTGTTACATACATACTTAGTGCAATGTAAATGCAAAAGTACAATTCAAAATGCAATGCAAAAATGTGAAAACAAACACTTTTAGCTGAGCATTTTGATCATATGAATAACATAAATAGGCATAAATAGTCACCACTTTGAGTTTACCACAGTAAAGCATATCTATATAACAAATCTCAACTGCTTGATTGCTTGTATCGTCACAAAATGTAAACTACAGACGAAATGTGATCCCCGACCTAGGAATATTCACCCTTTTTTAAAATGTTATTATTAAATATATATATATATATATATATTTTTTTTTTATTTATTTATTTATTTATTTATTTTTTTATAAGCATATTGCTTTGTTTGTTTGCTTTGTCAAATGTTTAATTTGGGATAACGCAATAAAACATGCCAAATTGTGCCGACACAATTTTTGGCCCGGCTGTCATACAAAACAAATTATGAACACAGGCAAAAAAACAAGAGAGAACCAACAAAATATTAATAACTGACTATGTTTTAGTCAATGTATGCTTTTTCCTGTCAGCTTTTTGTTTTTCTATGCATTTTCTTGCATAATAAAATAAAACCTGTTGCTGTAGTTTCCCATTTTTGCCTAAATAATTTTGTCAGATAAATACGCTATGTTAACCAAGTTTAATGTTTAAACTTGGTTAACATAGCGTATTTATCTGACAAAATTATTTGGTAGCCCTTGTTTTACAGTCCTGTTTCACATGAACATACTACCGGTATGTACTTATTGTAGTAATGACACTAATAGGTAGTGATCGACCGATATTGATTTTTTATAACCGATACCGATACCGATTATTTGCATGTTTATGTGCCCGATAACCGATATGCATTCAGTGGCCGTGCTTGAGCATTCCTGATCATCAACCAAGTGAGTGCTCAGCAATATGAACAAACTTTTTTCGAGACTAATGGTGAGCAAATACAACAGATAAAGAATTAAATTCAGCGCTTTTATTTTCAACATGCACTCATTCATGCCTGTTTTATTTAATTCATGTAAAGTTACGTCTTTATTGGGGCAGGACATGACGGATTACGCTACGTGAATCCATGAGTTCGTCTCAATTTATTAGAACCAAGCTGCATAAACTATATCAGGCATTTATGTCTCAAAACTCATTTCTGCATGCATGTCTGTTATGTTAAATAAAGTTGAATAATTAAAGCAAAGCAAGTAGAACATATACTTTACGTGTGCACAGAGTTGTTGTTGACTGAATTCTCAAAATGGCCACAAGATGGCGCCGTTTATCGGCAAATCCGATATTACAAAATAGAGGACAGATATTTAGAAACTATTTTCGGGTTCGGGTCGGGCTCGGTCACATCAGCGCGATATGGCATTGAACATTTTAAATTTAAAACCGCTTATTATGTGGGTAGCCAATGTGACTGATGCTTTCACGTGATGCAAACGTTCGTTTTTGTGATTAAAATACATGTAAAATATTACCATAACATCTGTCTTCCTGTGTGCGGAAATTTGTTTATGTAGCCGTGACAACGAAACACATGCATGCGCGCCCGCGTTAAGTGCGCTTGTTTCTCCGTGCGCGCTGATGCTCATCCTGCTGACATTTCCGAATGTCTTCCTACAGTTGCTTAATAAAAGCAGGCTTTCCACACAAACAAACGCACATGTGTCATTAGTATGAGAAAAAAAATGGGATTTTAACTGTCGGTCTCGGGTCGGGCTCGGACATAAATATCTTTATGCCTGTCGGGCTCGGGTCGGGTTCGGTTACTGCTCTGTCGGAGGCGGGCCGGGCTCGGACAAAAAAATTCGGCCCGATCCGCACTCTATTACAAAACCGATACCCGATTATGGGAAAATGCTTAATTATCGGGAAAAATGACGGTAAACCGATACATCGGTCGATCACTACTAATAGGTACTAACCCTGAACCTACCCCTAAACCTTAACTTAACCCATGTAGTTACCTTACACTACTCATTTCTTTTGTGGTAAGAACACTGTAAGTACATTGAAAGTGCACATACTGTAAAATGAAGTGTTACCAATTATTTCTTCCCTCATATTTAAAAATACATATTGTGTATATAACAATGTGTTCAGCCAAGTTTCTGCATTTGCACACTTGCATTAGTTTCTGACCCATTTTTGTGACTAAAACAAGTGTCAAACAGTATGTTAGCTTCATGTCTTGAAAAACCTCATCTGTCATTTATCCTATAA
Organism: Siphateles boraxobius; assembly: GCF_051911475.1. Lineage (NCBI taxonomy): Eukaryota > Metazoa > Chordata > Actinopteri > Cypriniformes > Leuciscidae > Siphateles > Siphateles boraxobius. The sequence continues at coordinate 213,540 of NW_027508741.1, forward strand.
ATATATATTGTAAGAGAGAAATACTTCATTTGGTCGATTTAAAAACACAGTGCTTTTTTCTTATTTAAAACGTGTAGATGTGTCGCAGTGCATTGTGAAGAGCTCTGATGAACGGCTCAGGTGAGTTTGTCCACTCATTATTTTTATTTTTGTGCAGTTGCTTTATCTATCTATCTATCTATCCATCCATCCATCCATCCATCCATCCATCCATCCTAACATTTATAATGTTGTTCAAATGAATTCTATTTCAAATAAATGCTGTTTGTGTTTGCCAGTGCGGATTGTCAAAAGTCAAAAGCACGACCAGGTAAAAAAACTCAGTTTTGCTGATAATTTCACAATTATGAGATGCTCTTTAAAATTTGCTTTGATGTGTATATTATTTGTAAAACTAACAGTGTTCTCATTTCACAGAAAATCTGGAAATAATAGGGATTTAAAATTGCTGCTCTTGTTGTCCACAGGATCGGCAGGAATTTGTTTATCTCAGAGAAAAGTTCGACAAATTGATGATCCCAATCAGAGGCTTCTTGAACTTCTGCATAAGATTATATTCATAACTCAGGTAATTTGGAGTCTGTTTTCAGGCATTTTCCAGAATGTTTCCATCTCCAGGGTTCGTACAAGGTGCTTAAAGTGCTCGAAGTACTTGAATTTGACTTTTTGAAATTTAAGTCCTGGAAAACCAGGGGGGGAGCGCAGTTCTGTTGAATGCTCTTGATTGCTCTTGATTGCTGATCGTTCACTCAGCACGTATTATTTGGATTAAAACTAAATCATATATGTAAGTAAAGTAAAACATGAACTGTTACCTGATTTATGTATAACGAGTGATTCCCTACATTATTACTGGACGTTTGCAGTCAAGAAGTTCCATGAACGCAAACATAAGCGCGCGCCCCGCAAACCGGCGTCTCCGCGCGCGAATACTGAACGTCTTGCGCTTGTACGGACGAATTCACACAAAATTATGTAAAAACGGCCATCTTCGCGAGTATCCTAGTAAACAAAGTCAGTTATATCTCAAGTGAAGTAGCCATGTTCAAATGCGTCCGTGCGTTCGGTCTTAAAGGGGCAGTTTAACAAACTCACTGCTGTGTAAATGTTAATTAAACAATGTACAACTAAATTACTCACTGCTCTTGACTAAATAGGCTACCCTTTTCAACTTTACAAAAAGATCCATCTATATTTAATTTATCCAGTAATGAATATGCAATTTTTTCACATTTTATTACTTTATTCAAATTTCTGTACCTGTTAGATCTACCCGAAAAACTCTAAAAACACTGTTATTTCATTCCTAGCCTTTCTTTGTTCTATCGTATTTATTTGTAAGTTGATTATTCGTTCTTATATTGTTGCTGACTGCTTACCTTTAATAATGTTTTAAATTCACATTAATTAGGCAGGTAGTTTTTGTTGAAGTATCAAAATTGGATTAAATAATTGATATTTCACTGACCCAATCCTCAGCACTTCCCCTTCTGGAGCTGCTCTAGTGTAAATATGTGCTGTGCTATTCAATGAAAGATATAATATGATATAGCAATAGAATGTACAGTAACTGAAGCTCATACAATGTATTTTAGCAGGCTTAATTAAGCATGAAAATAATTGAAAGAAATATATGTTTGATGAACAAATGAAGCCAACTAATATGATTTATATTCTCTTGGTTTATCTACTAATACATTTAAAAATTACAAATGGAGTGAAAATTCAGCGATCGGTTATGGTATCGATATCTCGTTCTGCAAAAAGTGGTATCGGTGCATCCCTAATTCAAAATATTGTGGTGTTTTTTTGTTGAAAAAATAAAATTTGCACGCTAAATCAACACTGCAGCCCGTCTGAGATATAGAGCTATTTCTGATGATATTAATATATAAAGCATGATATTAAGTATATAATACAACTTTCATTCTTCAGGTGAATCATATATATTGGAATATATAATGGACAAAAATTCAGTTTCAATATCCTTTCAATGGTTAAGGGGATTTCCCATGCCTGACAGCGCCGGCCAATGGATTGACCTCTATGAAGTGAAACATCAGATACCATATGTTTAATTTGAGTAAAAAAATAAAATGAAATAAATAAAAATAATAATAAAGATATTGTTTGATAAGTGCCGATTGAAGTCCTTGAAATCCAAAAAAGTAGTGCTTGAAAAGTCCTTGAAAGTCCTGGAATTTCATTTCACAGAGTCTGTACGAACCGTGCATCTCTTTAATTAATATTTTCTGTTTTTAGCTCCCACCAGCTCCTCAAAACAGCTTCAAGCAGCGTGCAATCGAGCGCTTTAAGAAGCCGCTGTTCTCGTACGGAAGCGATCCCTACAATTTGAAGGTGGAGCTCAATAAGGTACTTAATCTTATTTAACGCAACTTCATTTTTGTTTGTTGTCTTGTCTTGACATTGATGTTTTTAACAATGGTTAGTTTCTTCCGTGAGCAAAAGTGCACAATAATAGGGCAGTTACTGGAATAAAGTGTATGGTTTCACTGATTTTTGCCCTTATAAAAGATGTGCAGAACGACACCTAATGAATCTTTAGGCATTGAGACACAATTGCAGTGAACCTTGAAATAAGGAAATAAGATGCAACATCTCCCTCTTGTGGATGTTATAGTAAACTTCAGTGGAAAATGAATTAATTTCAATGTGCTTTGAGTTGAAAACTGCTTTTCAGACCTTTGATTTGAACCCGTTCAGGTTCTTCAAGGAAGTCAAGAGCAGGTGGAGATGTCCTCAGCCAGCAGAGAGTGGTGGTCCATGATCCAGTCTCTCGGTTCAGACACATCCACTGCTGAAAACCGTGGAAGTGTAACTCAGATTCTCTCCTTCATTTGATTTTAAAGCATTACAAACTCCACTGAGTCTGTCTTATTTATTTTGTAGGGGAACCAGGTCACTCCAGTCTTCAAGACGGGCTCACCTACGAGGAAATACAGGTAGGATTTTAAAATTTCTTGTTGTGCAGTACATTTTGCATTAATAATTCGACTGATTTCTGTAATTTTATTATTAACCAGCATGGAATGTTCTTGAGAAATCAATCAGATCGGTTGATGATGCTTACTGACATTTGTGCTGTTGTTTTCCCTCCAAAATGATGTCATTAAAGAACGGGCTTTTTGTTAGTTAAAGTCAGCATGAAAAGAAAGTTGCCCTGTTGTGACGTATATCCGAGTTAAACGGCGTCTGGAACAAGAACAAATGTGGGCGGGGCTTGATTTTGTCCGTGGGGAAGTGATTGTATAGTTGTGGTTTGCTATTGGTGGATCTCATGTGATTGACAGGTTGCTGCCCCCTCGCGCTAGTAAACATGTCATCAGAGAAGAGAAGGGGAAATTATTTTGATTAAAGATTATGAGGCATGTGAATTTAAAAAATGATGAGCATGGATAAATTATAAACACGGCAATGTTCCATAAAATTATCCATTTTTATTTCATGGTGGCTTTAAAAGGAAAGACAAGATGTAAGGTGATATTGAGAACAGAACAGTTGATTAGCAGTTGATTATGCCCAAGAAAACATGAAATATTTTGGTTATAGAAAGAAAAAATTATCTGGAATAGATGTGAATAGGAATAGATGTCAATCTATGAATAGATTGTTAGTGCCAAGAGACAAAAATGAACTAAACTCAAACCAAAGTAGTGAAATTAGTTAAAATCCCACCCTATATTCACTTAATGGCCATTATAGAAACATAACTAATATGTATGCATGTTTTAAAGGTTGTGACTTTAATATGATGTCTAGTGTGTTATATGTGGTGTTTCAGAGCATGGTGGAGGATGTGCTGGAGGACAACGGATATTACAGGTAATAAATATGAAGCAGCACAACTGTTTTGAACATTGATAATAAAGTAATGTTTCCTGAGCCTCAAATCATCATATTATACTGATTTCTGAAGGATCATGTGACACTGAAGACTGATGCTGAAAGTTCAGCTTTGATCACAGGAATAAATTACACTTTACTGTATATTCACATAGAAAACATCTATTTGCAATTATAATATTTCACAATATTACTGTTTTTCTTTCTTTTGTTTTTTAAATAAAATCAGCCTTGGTGAGCAAAAGAGTGTTCTTGCAACAAAAAAAAATCTTTTGAATAGTTTTACTGCAAATTTAGTTCACAAATAACTGATAGTCACGACCTAAATATGATTTTCGTTTACAATAATCAATACTAAAATCTAGCATAAGTAACGCGTTTTTTGCACCATTCAAGCGGTGACGATATCGCAGTGCATTTTGACCGGATCATTCAAGAATTCAAGATCAGTCCAGTTCCTGAAGGAATCGTTCAGTGTTATTTGTGAACCAATTCAACAAGTTCATTGAAAAGAATGGGCTCGTTCACGAATCGGACATCGCTGAAACATATGTTTTTATGAAATTAAGTGGAGTATAAAGTATGATATTGCTTTGCAATGCAGTGAAGGAAAAGTAAAAGTTTCCCAAATCTGTGTGTGTGTGTGTGTGTGTGTGTGTGTGTGTGTGTGTGTGTGTGTGTGTGTGTGTGTGTGTGTGTGTGTGTGTGTGTGTGTGTGTGTGTGTGTGTGTGTGTGTGTGTGTGTGTGTGTGTGTGTGTGTGTGTGTGAACTGCAGAAGCGAGCTGGATTCAGGAGCAGGAATGAAACGTTCTCAAACACTCAAATCTGCAGCACTTCAGTGATTGACAGCTGTCATCGTGTCTGGAGACGCAGCGGCCTCTCGGGTCAAACGTGACACGTGCAAAGATGACCTGACAGTTAGTTATCACAATATGAATCATAAGCTGATTATGTGCATCTGAAGAACTGGTTAATCTGATGTTAGATTGCAAAAGTCAATGCACACACATTGATGATTTACCTCATTTGAATCTGTGCACTTTAGTGTGTGTGATCTTCCCTACTTTTTCTGGTTATTCTTTTTTTTTTTTTTTGACAAACATACATATGAATTTAAATACAGTTTAAATATAAAAAATAGTAGTTTATTTTTTCTTAATTAAATGAATTCTAGACAATGTATTGCTCCCACTCAGGACATGTTAAAATAGACTTAACAAAATTCAGAAGATTTATATGTGTGTGTGTGTGTGTGTGTGTAGCCTTTATTATAACATTGTTTGTCTGTCTGTTTTATGGATGTTCAGTGTGGCCCAAAAGTTAAGAGGTTACATTGAAACTTTAAACCTGCAAATAAAATAAAGTTTAAAACTGAAAAGAAATATTTAGTATTCTTTGCTATTTCTAGGACACTACAAATTTTGTATTCTTACATTTGATTAATTACAGTTTATATTAAGTTACAGGATGCCTTGCATATTAACTAGTGGTTTCAGGCAATTGAACCTCAATGTTTATTGTTTTTTAATAACGCTTTACAGTAAGGTCTCACTTGTTAACATTAGTGAATGCATCAGCTAACATTAACAATGCACATACTAATACAGTATATATATATATATATATATATGTGTGTGTGTGTGTAGTAGTAGTAGTAGTAGTAGTAGGTACACAGCCCATCATGGCTTTTCAGCGTCCTCTAGTGGGTAAAGATATGAAGTGCAATAAAGAGGCATGACAACAAATGACAAGTCAATATTTACTTTATAATGATATATTTCAAATAGATATACACAACTATACATACTGCACTGTTATTTATAAGGAACTGAAAAACATGGACACAGCAGAGCTGAACGCGGGAGTAGTACGTCATTTCCTATTGGTTATAGGCTGAGAAATGTCCATTATTGTCAAGCTGTTTCCATATGCATAGAGTAAACCGGGAGCAGTGCATCCCAAAATAACTGGGATTTTAACATGGTTTCCCTGCTCTGCGATCATCACCGATCAGAAAAACAAAACCCATGTGCGTAGATGTGGCAAAGAGTGATAAGGCAATCTGTACAAAGATCCATAAATAAACTCCATCTCTTTCACTTGTGCACGAAGCGTACTTTTGTTCACGTCCACTATACATGTTTCCCGCTGCCTAATGGAAGACTTATAACACCTCTCTGTACGTGGTCTATATAAAAACATCATTTAAAGTGACTCCTCTCCGCCCGTGCACCGTTATTATGGTGTCAGGGGAGCCGTAATACCCCATCTGTTCCTCGACACCTCGTGCAAAAGCATTGTCCTGTTATACAGGTGAAAACGATGCCAACATGCGGCTAGAAACAGACATACATTCAAAAAAAAATCACATCTTATATTTATATATATCTACAACACATATATTTTAAAGAAGACTTACTCTTTTGAACTAGATACGACGTAAAGCTGCTCTTATACGAATAGCCATGCGTTAGCAGCGATTGCACATAATGAAAAGACGATATGCTACTAAGGAGTCTAGTGTCTTACCCAAAAAATTTGAAACGTAGACAACCTTTGCTTGTGCGTAATGAGCAAATCACAATGATATCTAATATACCTTTCAAATCATCTGAAAGTTTTTGAATGCAAAACGATTGAGTAAAAAAAGCCTGTTAAATACATTCAAGAGTAAAAATGTACAGGCCAGATTGGTCAGAGGAGAGTGAAGGGAAGCACTGTCGTGGTTAAGGATGTATTTTGAAGGCTAGCAGCTCCTCGGAGTGCATGTTATTGAGCGAGCGCAGTTCGGGGAGCTTCAGGAGAAGCTTGGTGAAGACGGCGGCTTCGTTCGAGTGGTTCTTCATGATCAGGTTCCTCAGAGCTCGGATCAGGCTCTCCTGAAGGGCCTCCACGCCACTTACATTCTCAATGGCCGATCGGTCTGCAAAGGCATGCAAAAATGCTCAAGTTAGATGAAAGTTGCATGCTTGTAACCAATATTTGTGTGCGCAAATGATTTATAAATAATAAGTTAATAGCATAAATGTATATATATATATATATATATATATATATATTTGGCTATAAATTTATTTGTGCATTTTTAAATAAATATATAAATACATTAATAGCAAAAATTTATTATTTATATTAAATTTATATTTTTGTCTATAAATATATGTAAATTTTAAAAATAAATTATTTATAAATAAACTAATAGCATAATTTTATTTATTTACATTAAATTTATATTTTGTCAATAAATGTATTCATACATTTTAAAATAAATAATCTATACATAAATGAATAGCAAAAATGTATTCTTTATTATATTAAATTTATATTTTTTTGAATAAATGTATTTATAATTTTAACAAATATTTTATAGATAAATGAATGGCATACATGTATTATTTATATCAAATTAAATTTATATAAAAAATGTGTCATGTATTTCTATTAAATTTGTATTTTGCCTATAAACGTATTCATATTCATATTATAAAATAAAATAAAAATACATATAATAAATTAATAGCAAAATATGTTCTTTGTTTATATTTAATGTATATGTTTGTCTACAAATGTGTTCATAATTTAAAAATAAATTATTTATATTAAATTAATTACATAAAGTTTAATTAAAATTTAATTATAATATTAAGTTTTAGTAATTTTGCTATGTGGCCGGTCAGCAAAAGCATGCAAAAAATTTGTATGAATATAAACAACTACTTTATAACAATTAATAAAATAATTTTATAATTATTAAAAGAAAAACCATTCTGTATCAGTAATAAAACGATAATACCTAATACGCCTGTGCTGTGTTCGCAACGATAGAAATGCATGATGATAAAAAAAAAATTATAGTTTAAATCAATAATAAATAAATATTATTCAAAAAATGACTATTTATATTAAATAAAATGATGTTTATTCAAAGATAAATGTAAATAAACTGCGCTTCTGATGCTGAGCTGATATGTGTTTGCATGTACCTGCAGACACCAGCACCACAGCAGAGAACAGGCTCATCTCCTCCTCGTTGAGCTGCAGGACTGACAGCTTCTCGCTGAACTCAAACATGCAGGCGAGCAGCTCTCCGGCGCCCATCGAGCGCAACAGATCCACGCTGTACTTCGTCCCGCTGAGGAAGGTCACCGTGCGCTCCTTCACGTCGAACAACGGCACGAAGCGCACCATCAGAACCTGAGCGGAGGGAACAGGAGAGCGTTAGGCCGGGTGAACACTGCGGTTTATTATAGTCCTTTACGATTGGTGCTTGTCAAACATGATCATCACTGTAAGCCGTGTCACACTGTAAGATCTCAGTTATCATTAATGTCACACTGTAAGATCTCAGTTATCATTAATGTCACTGTAAGATCTCAGTTATCATTAATGTCACACTGTAAGATCTCAGTTATCATTAATGTCACACTGTAAGATCTCAGTTATCAATAATGTCACACTGTAAGATCTCAGTTATCATTAATGTCACTGTAAGATCTCAGTTATCATTAATGTCACACTGTAAGATCTCAGTTATCATTAATGTCACACTGTAAGATCTCAGTTATCATTAATGTCACACTGTAAGATCTCAGTTATCATTAATGTCACACTGTAAGATCTCAGTTATCATTAATGTCACACTGTAAGATCTCAGTTATCATTAATGTCGCACTGTAAGATCTCAGTTATCATTAATGTCGCACTGTAAGATCTCAGTTATCATTAATGTCACACTGTAAGATCTCAGTTATCATTAATGTCGCACTGTAAGATCTCAGTTATCATTAATGTCGCACTGTAAGATCTCAGTTATCATTAATGTCACACTGTAAGATCTCAGTTATCATTAATGTCACACTGTAAGATCTCAGTTATCATTAATGTCGCACTGTAAGATCTCAGTTATCATTAATGTCGCACTGTAAGATCTCAGTTATCATTAATGTCACACTGTAAGATCTCAGTTATCATTAATGTCACACTGTAAGATCTCAGTTATCATTAATGTCGCACTGTAAGATCTCAGTTATCATTAATGTCACACTGTAAGATCTCAGTTATCATTAATGTCGCACTGTAAGATCTCAGTTATCATTAATGTCACACTGTAAGATCTCAGTTATCATTAATGTCACACTGTAAGATCTCAGTTATCATTAATGTCACACTGTAAGATCTCAGTTATCATTAATGTCACACTGTAAGATCTCAGTTATCATTAATGTCGCACTGTAAGATCTCAGTTATCATTAATGTCGCACTGTAAGATCTCAGTTATCATTAATGTCGCACTGTAAGATCTCAGTTATCATTAATGTCGCACTGTAAGATCTCAGTTATCATTAATGTCACACTGTAAGATCTCAGTTATCATTAATGTCACACTGTAAGATCTCAGTTATCATTAATGTCACACTGTAAGATCTCAGTTATCATTAATGTCACCTGTAAGATCTCAGTTATCATTAATGTCACTGTAAGATCTCAGTTATCATTAATGTCACACTGTAAGATCTCAGTTATCATTAATGTCGCACTGTAAGATCTCAGTTATCATTAATGTCGCACTGTAAGATCTCAGTTATCATTAATGTCGCACTGTAAGATCTCAGTTATCATTAATGTCACACTGTAAGATCTCAGTTATCATTAATGTCGCACTGTAAGATCTCAGTTATCATTAATGTCACACTGTAAGATCTCAGTTATCATTAATGTCGCACTGTAAGATCTCAGTTATCATTAATGTCGCACTGTAAGATCTCAGTTATCATTAATGTCGCACTGTAAGATCTCAGTTATCATTAATGTCGCACTGTAAGATCTCAGTTCTCATTAATGTCGCACTGTAAGATCTCAGTTATCATTAATGTCACACTGTAAGATCTCAGTTCTCATTAATGTCGCACTGTAAGATCTCAGTTATCATTAATGTCACACTGTAAGATCTCAGTTATCATTAATGTCGCACTGTAAGATCTCAGTTCTCATTAATGTCGCACTGTAAGATCTCAGTTATCATTAATGTCACACTGTAAGATCTCAGTTATCATTAATGTCGCACTGTAAGATCTCAGTTATCATTAATGTCGCACTGTAAGATCTCAGTTATCATTAATGTCGCACTGTAAGATCTCAGTTATCATTAATGTCGCACTGTAAGATCTCAGTTATCATTAATGTCACACTGTAAGATCTCAGTTATCATTAATGTCACACTGTAAGATCTCAGTTATCATTAATGTCACACTGTAAGATCTCAGTTATCATTAATGTCGCACTGTAAGATCTCAGTTATCATTAATGTCGCACTGTAAGATCTCAGTTATCATTAATGTCGCACTGTAAGATCTCAGTTATCATTAATGTCGCACTGTAAGATCTCAGTTATCATTAATGTCGCACTGTAAGATCTCAGTTCTCATTAATGTCGCACTGTAAGATCTCAGTTATCATTAATGTCACACTGTAAGATCTCAGTTCTCATTAATGTCGCACTGTAAGATCTCAGTTATCATTAATGTCACACTGTAAGATCTCAGTTATCATTAATGTCGCACTGTAAGATCTCAGTTATCATTAATGTCACACTGTAAGATCTCAGTTATCATTAATGTCGCACTGTAAGATCTCAGTTATCATTAATGTCGCACTGTAAGATCTCAGTTATCATTAATGTCACACTGTAAGATCTCAGTTATCATTAATGTCGCACTGTAAGATCTCTGTTATCATTAATGTCACACTGTAAGATCTCAGTTATCAATAATGTCACACTGTAAGATCTCAGTTATCATTAATGTCACACTGTAAGATCTCAGTTATCATTAATGTCACACTGTAAGATCTCAGTTATCATTAATGTCACACTGTAAGATCTCAGTTATCATTAATGTCGCACTGTAAGATCTCAGTTATCATTAATGTCACACTGTAAGATCTCAGTTATCATTAATGTCGCACTGTAAGATCTCAGTTATCATTAATGTCACACTGTAAGATCTCAGTTATCATTAATGTCGCACTGTAAGATCTCAGTTATCATTAATGTCACACTGTAAGATCTCAGTTATCATTAATGTCGCACTGTAAGATCTCAGTTATCATTAATGTCACACTGTAAGATCTCAGTTATCATTAATGTCACACTGTAAGATCTCAGTTATCATTAATGTCACACTGTAAGATCTCAGTTCTCATTAATGTCGCACTGTAAGATCTCAGTTATCATTAATGTCACACTGTAAGATCTCAGTTATCATTAATGTCGCACTGTAAGATCTCAGTTATCATTAATGTCACACTGTAAGATCTCAGTTATCATTAATGTCGCACTGTAAGATCTCAGTTATCATTAATGTCGCACTGTAAGATCTCAGTTATCATTAATGTCGCACTGTAAGATCTCAGTTATCATTAATGTCGCACTGTAAGATCTCAGTTATCATTAATGTCGCACTGTAAGATCTCAGTTATCATTAATGTCACACTGTAAGATCTCAGTTATCATTAATGTCACACTGTAAGATCTCAGTTATCATTAATGTCGCACTGTAAGATCTCAGTTATCATTAATGTCACACTGTAAGATCTCAGTTATCATTAATGTCGCACTGTAAGATCTCAGTTATCATTAATGTCACACTGTAAGATCTCAGTTATCATTAATGTCGCACTGTAAGATCTCAGTTATCATTAATGTCACACTGTAAGATCTCAGTTATCATTAATGTCACACTGTAAGATCTCAGTTATCATTAATGTCACACTGTAAGATCTCAGTTATCATTAATGTCGCACTGTAAGATCTCAGTTATCATTAATGTCGCACTGTAAGATCTCAGTTATCATTAATGTCGCACTGTAAGATCTCAGTTATCATTAATGTCGCACTGTAAGCTCTCAGTTATCATTAATGTCGCACTGTAAGATCTCAGTTATCATTAATGTCACACTGTAAGATCTCAGTTATCATTAATGTCGCACTGTAAGATCTCAGTTATCATTAATGTCACACTGTAAGATCTCAGTTATCATTAATGTCGCACTGTAAGATCTCAGTTATCATTAATGTCGCACTGTAAGATCTCAGTTATCATTAATGTCGCACTGTAAGATCTCAGTTATCATTAATGTCGCACTGTAAGATCTCAGTTATCATTAATGTCGCACTGTAAGATCTCAGTTATCATTAATGTCACACTGTAAGATCTCAGTTATCATTAATGTCACACTGTAAGATCTCAGTTATCATTAATGTCGCACTGTAAGATCTCAGTTATCATTAATGTCACACTGTAAGATCTCAGTTATCATTAATGTCACACTGTAAGATCTCAGTTATCATTAATGTCGCACTGTAAGATCTCAGTTATCATTAATGTCACACTGTAAGATCTCAGTTATCATTAATGTCACTGTAAGATCTCTGTTATCATTAATGTCACTGTAAGATCTCAGTTATCATTAATGTCGCACTGTAAGATCTCAGTTATCATTAATGTCACATTGTAAGATCTCAGTTATCATTAATGTCACACTGTAAGATCTCAGTTATCATTAATGTCGCACTGTAAGATCTCAGTTATCATTAATGTCACTGTAAGATCTCAGTTATCATTAATGTCGCACTGTAAGATCTCAGTTATCATTAATGTCGCACTGTAAGATCTCAGTTATCATTAATGTCACACTGTAAGATCTCAGTTATCATTAATGTCGCACTGTAAGATCTCAGTTATCATTAATGTCACTGTAAGATCTCAGTTATCATTAATGTCACATTGTAAGATCTCAGTTATCATTAATGTCACACTGTAAGATCTCAGTTATCATTAATGTCGCACTGTAAGATCTCAGTTATCATTAATGTCACACTGTAAGATCTCAGTTATCATTAATGTCACACTGTAAGATCTCAGTTATCATTAATGTCGCACTGTAAGATCTCAGTTATCATTAATGTCACACTGTAAGATCTCAGTTATCATTAATGTCACACTGTAAGATCTCAGTTATCATTAATGTCGCACTGTAAGATCTCAGTTATCATTAATGTCACACTGTAAGATCTCAGTTATCATTAATGTCACACTGTAAGATCTCAGTTATCATTAATGTCACACTGTAAGATCTCAGTTGTCATTAATGTCACTGTAAGATCTCAGTTATCATTAATGTCACACTGTAAGATCTCAGTTGTCATTAATGTCACACTGTAAGATCTCAGTTGTCATTAATGTCACACTGTAAGATCTCAGTTGTCATTAATGTCACACTGTAAGATCTCAGTTATCATTAATAACAGTCAAGACGAGTTAAAAAAGGACGCACACAAGAAAACTTGTCCTTGGTTTTACATCATAAATCAATGACAGGTTCGGTGACGGTGAGCTGCGTTACACGCGGGATTTAAACGGTGGCTACAAAGAAATCTCTCACGTTTATTTTGGTCGTGGCTAGCTTTGAAAAACGAAGACAATTTGACGGTGTTCGTGGGAGAATCACTGCAGGACTGAGAGGAAACTCCTCTGACACTGCCAGAGTTTCGATGATTGGCAGCGTTCATTAACCAGCTGTCGGTGAACGCGTCAAACTAACGATCAAAGACTTCAGATTTTAGCCTAGGATCAGAGGAATCTTTTAGGATTTACAAAATTTGTCTCAGACAGGCCAAAATCACACAGTGTGAACCGGGTTAAAGAGTGTGATGGACAGAGTGTGTCGGGACTCGTGTTGCCTCACCTCGAATGTTCCCGCCTTGAGGAGGTTAACCTGGTCGTGTTGGGAGAGCTCCTGGAAGCCAGGGATCCGCTTGGCAAATTCCACGACTTCTCGTACAGCAGGGATGAAACTCTTGGAGAAATCCTCCCAGATTTCATGACCAGGCTTGCAGGGGTCGACGAAGGGGGAGACGCTCATGGGACACACCTGACAGAAGACCAACAGAGACAACTTACACCAGAATCACTTTAGTGCTAAAACGGCTCTGTTTCTATCGTGCTGGGAATCATTGGTGTGCTATTGGCTGTTCCTAAAAATAGAAAGATACATTCTTTTGGCAAAAATCTCAATGAGTTCTTTTTTTAAAATTTATTTATTTATTGATTATGTATCAAACAATAAGCAGACAAAGGACAGAACTTCTACAGGGATGAAATTATAACAAATACATGTTAAGTTTCTCCCAAAAATAAATAAATATATAAATAATAATATATACATACATACACACATATATACATATATACATAAATATATACATATATACACACACACACACATATATATATATGTACATACATATGTACATACATATATACACACACACATATACATATATACACATATATATACATACATAAAATAACATGATAAACATATACAGAGGAAATATTATGTGTTAGTGGTATTACCAAAAAAATCATCATAATATTTCAAGAATCTGTCACTTTTCTGGTTGTTAATCAACCTTAGAGATTTGAGAAATGCATCAATTTCAATTAAGAAATGTGGAAAAGAAGGCTGTGATTTAGAGATCAATGTGTTCTCGTACTACGTCATCATTAACCAATGAAGTTCAATTGCAATAATCAAGTATGCAAGTACAGACGACGCATGAAAGTGCCGAGATGTGTTCTTGATATCGATTATGCATCGAATGTAGACTTGAGAGAATCGAACCGTTAAAAATCCCAGAAGAAGTAAGCTGACCTATAACCTTTAACCGTCTCGGTTCACACTTCAGAGATTCCTGCTGCCGGCTCGAAATACGTGAAAGTAGACATTTGTCCGTCTCTTTCGCTTCATTTTAATAAAGTGATAAAGACCTTAAGAAAGCGGCAGTATTTATTTAAAATAATTGTTTGAAAATTGACAAAGCATCGGTAACACACAGGCTACTCATTTTCATAAATGCACACGGTAATATAAAAAATATAAACTTATATGAAAACAATGTCTATAATAATATGATCAGCGTGAACGCAAGTCCGTTCTTTGCGTTCTTGGAATTATGGAATGTGTTCTTCGCAGAGAATGCAATCCCATAATGCATTGTGTCGAGCTTGAAAAAAAATGTGCCTTTATGAATGCGTTAGCAGACGCTTTAATCCAACAAAAGCACCAGGTGAACAAGCTTGATCCCAACGATCAATCAGTTCCAAAAAATAAATACTTAAACTGTGCTAATTGTACGCAAAGAAGTTGACAAAAAATATTTACTCTCCAGAATTTGATGATAATATAGCACAATTAACGATTTACAAGCAACGATTTTTGTACAGGAGAAGGATTTTCAACACAGCACAAGGTGTTAAGAAAACTTTTTTTTACTAGTTTCAGTTTTAGTTAACAATAACACCACTGATCCTACGTTATTATTGCTAATATTGATGTATAAACAGCAGAAGGTCACCAATCAGATGTCCTCTGTTTCCTCATACCAATTTAGCTCAACCAATTACCAAGCAATGCTTCATGTTGTTCAGTTTGTGGTGTAAAAAGGTGCATTAACAATTAAAGAAAAAACACTTCAGCAAAACATGATCAAGTCAAAGTGTCTGAATCATTTTTAGTCCCAAATTTGTATACATTTTACTGGTAGTCACTGTATGAAGAATTTTCGGGTATACTATGTCACAGTTTACTTTATTTAGCTATCCTCACTTACATAAATTAACTATAGTGTCCTGCACCCACTACCAAAAAAATATATCTAAAAAATAAATCTGGTGTCTGAATAACTTTCGGTTTGACTGTATAAACAGCAGAAGGCCACTAACCAGATGTCGTATGTTTCCCCCCGTCTGGAGTTTGTTCATGTTGTTTCCGTGGAGAGGCAAGTTTTCCGGCTGACGAATGCAAGGGCTCTGAATGCACGCCTGGGTCACATGATACGCCGTCACATGTTCCCTGTAAGATCCAGGCGTTTCGGAGCCGGGTGAGCTGAACATGAACAGATCCTTACGGGGAACGAGTCCGTTGCTCACCGAATCCTCCTCTCCGCTGTCCGAGGAACAAGACGAGGCCGTGTCCATGGGAGCGCTCGACTCCGAGTCCCGGGACAGATCCGACGTGGACCGAGGAGACGCGGGCGGAGACAGGGAAGAGGAGCTGCTGGTCTCGACGGCACACGGGACGTGAAGCATGTGCTGAAGCTGACTGTTGTTCATCATGTTATTCATGGCCGTCTGCATCTCCAGGAGCATCCGCTGCTTCTCCCGCTTCGGGATGCGTCCGAATCGCACAGCTGAAAAAAGACAGATTGTTTGTTGAATTATGCCTTTTTGCATGTTCATCTTATTAGTGCGTTTAATGTTGCTGTTTGAGCATGAAAACGCTCTGAGTTCTTCTCTGTATCAGAGTCAGTGTTTCTTTCCGGTTGAGTTAGTTAGTAGTGTGTTTTAACCCTAGACTGTAAAGAAATATGTCCCTGACGTCACCCGTAGTGTCTCTGAAGAGCATTTTTGAAGCCCAAAAGTGGGCGGAGCCGGCCATCGCCATCTTGGCAGCGTCACTCCCGGATAAACGAACATGTGCAGCGATGCAGATTAGCTGAGGTGACGTGACACTAGCAGACAAATGGCTAATAGTGACATCAGCAATCCACCTGTCACTCAAGTGGCCACACCCTTAATTATGCAGAACTTTAACAGTCTTCATGAAGGGCTAAATTTGCTAAATAGACCAAAACCACTTTTTGCACCAGGCTGTAAACATGTTTTTCTGCTGTAAAGTTGGGCATATTAACATGCGGGTCTATGGGATTGACTCTCTTTTGCAGCCGGTCTCTAGTGGCCAGTCGATGAACTGCAGTTTAAGTCACTTCCGTGTGGGTTTCAAGAGAGACCGGAAGGTTATCGCTCGGTTGAAACTGGAGGTTATGGTAAGGAGCGGGACATTTCCCAAACACACGCAAAGTGCTTGACCAATCACAACACACTGCTCCAGCCTACCAATCAGAGCACAGTGTGCTTTTCAGAAGGAGGGGCTTCATAGAGACAGGAACTAAACAGAGCGTTACTGACAGACTGGGAAGAGAGGAGCCGCAACAATGGAGAATATGGAGAAAATAACGTGTTTTTGAATATAATCAGGCATTAAAACCTTTCTAGTAGAGCCTAAATACAAAATCAAGAAAAGGGCAGAATTGAATCCTCTTTAAGATTCAATGCTTTCAGTTTTTCCCCGTTGAACCATTTTTTCTGCTTGACTAGTAAAAAAGTAGTTGTGTAAGTCCTAATGTCAACATCACAAAAGCTTGAGCTCATAAGGAAGAAGAATAAGCTTGAAACTCACCGTCTCGTGACATCCCGACAGATAAGCACTTCTTGAAGCGGCACTGCTGGCAGCGGTTGCGGTTTATCCGCACAATAGTGCAGCTCTCCGTCTTCAGGCATTTCTTATATTGAATATTCTGCTGGATGCTTCTTCTGAAGAAGCCCTGTAAAAATAATCAGTGCAATTATTCCCTAGCAGTGCTTAGTTTTATTTATATACTATTATAGTATTTCTTTATTATATAAATAACAGCTCCAAGTATTTTATACCGGGACATATTACGGGTCTGTTCCAAATACTACAAAGTAAATCAAGTTTGACTTGACTTGATTTGATTTGAAAGTATGCATGCAGCGCTGCTCTAGAAATTGGCTAAAAGGTTCGTTTTCACATTGTGATCGTGCCAATGATGCCTTAAAATGCGCCATTACCTGTACATGAGCGGATCACTGTTTTGGAACAGACTCAAACTGTTAGCTGATCCTGAGAGAAGCGTGTCCTTACCTTGCAGCCTTCGCAGGCATGGACGCCGTAGTGGAAGCCCGAGGCCACGTCTCCACACACTTTACACAGTAACACCATTCCATTGAGCTCTGGAAAATATGCATGTAAGAGTCAAACCCAGTGCACAAAAACATGCACGAATTGATTTCAAATATGCATTTTCTAGATTACAGAATGTTGTTATTGTTTGTGCTTGGTTACATGAAAATTGGTTATGCTGCATCTTAAATTCAATGATCTTGCATTTGTTTTATTGTAAATGCTTAATGACGGTCATGGGACTGAAACATTGCTAAATAAATGTTTATGTTTTTTGCAAGTTGGGATAGTGTGTGGGATTTATTGATGCGCACCTATCAATTATTTGCAGATGTACTAGGTCATTTGTTTATTGACTAGATTACAATTATTGACTAGATAAAAAAATGCAATGCAATGTCAAAATGACTATTGAATCCCATATAAAGCTGATTCCGCACATCTTCCTGGCAATCTTTTGTAACTCACTGGTGATGCTGCTCTTGGCAGCGAGGCTCTTGTCGCGTGGGTGAAGGCGTTTCGACAGAAGGCCAGGGCTGGGCAGGTCTGTGATACGGCTCGGTTTAGTGGGCAGAGGAGGGGAGGATGATGGGGATTGGCTGTTCGAGCTGTCACTCATGCAGGACTCAAGGCTGGAGGCGGAGCTTGAGGAGCAGACGTAGGCTATCACGCCTCCTTGGAAACAAAAAAAAAGTTTTTAAGACAAAATTATGAACAGTACTACACATTTACAAATTGATATGCAAATATGCATTTCCTAGATTAAAAAAATGAAAGATTGGAAAAATTTATAAAAAAATGCAAAAAGTTGATTTTAAAGGTGCGTTCACACCGCCGCCGACTTGAGCTTCCAAAGCGGCCGGAAGTCATTCATTTTCAATGGAAGCTGGCTTCTCTCAGCTGCAAGGAGCGTCAAATCCCTCGGCGTCGCGTTTTGGGCGTTTTGAGCGTTTTGAGCGTCAATCAGAAAGTTGAAAGAAGCTCAACTTTATGGTAATTAGCTATGACGCGGTTCAGCGGCAAGCAGCGGCAAAACGCCAGAAACCAATCAGAATAAAGACGTCCTTCACTCTGGCTGATTCCGGAGAAACATACGATGTGAACTTTCGTTCCTACCAAAACATTAGTTCCGAGAAAATGGAGGAGAAGCTGATAATCGCTGTTGCTGGGTTTCCTAACATATATGATATGACGTTGTTTGCTTACAGGGACCAGTTACAAAAGAACGAGGCATGGGAATGCAATTCATTTGCTCACGGTGACAAAGATTTGACCAATTGCACTAATGCAGATAATAGCCTAATGCAAATAATAATAATAATAATAATAGCTAATTATTATTTTTTTCCCCGACCAAAAGGGACCAAAACAGTTATACAAATGCTGTCATTATAAAAGGTTTCTTCAATGTATTGCTTGTTTTTTCTGTTTATTACATTTCATGTTGTGACACTTCTCTTCTCCCTGCTACGTCAGAGCGTCCAAAGCGTCAAGGAGCTTCCCCGTGCTTTTTGACAAGCGTCCTTGACAGAGCGGCCAGAGCTTCTTTGACGCTCAAGTCGGCGGCGGTGTGAACGTACAGTAATACCCCTTGTTTTAGTTTTTTGTTCTACTGGTCTAATAATGAATCTAATAATGCTCTTGTTTTTATGGAATCTTGTTTCTGCCACTAATAAATAGGTAATTACTACTTTAGGCTACATCTTGGAATTCTGACTTAATTTCTCGGAATTCTGAGTTTACATCTTGGAATTCTGACTTTATTTCTCAGAATTCTGAGTTTACATCTTGGAATTCTGACTTAATTTCTCGGAATTCTGAGTTTACATCTTGGAATTCGTACTTTATTTCTCGGAATTCTGAGTTTACATCTTGGAATTCTGACTTAATTTCTCGGAATTCTGAGTTTACATCTTAGAGTTCTGACTTTTTGTTTCCGTCACGGAATAAATAAATAAAAAGGTTTAAAAAGTACTTCATATTGCAACTTTATCACAACTTGGACTGTTCTCCAAATTGTAAGTTAATGTCACAATTCTGAGTTTATTGAGCTTTTTTTTGTGAACAAAAACTTTAAATTGTGATATAAAAAGCTGCAGTTACCTTTTTAATTTTTTATTATGTGGCGGAAAATGAGCTTATTATATTAATCTTATACAGGCAAAAAACAAAAGTACATCAATCCCATTACAAATGAAGATGTACTGAAACTGTTATACTCGTGATACAGTTTAACCTGCTTCATTGCATTTCATTCGCATATTGTATAACTGCGTAAACATCAATGGATCTATGCTATGGAGACTTTTTTTAAATTATTATATGAATTATATATTTATATAATCTTATAATGATCCCATGTTGGATGAACTTCCCTATTTTAGACAGCTCATGATGACCCAGTTTTAAATGAACGAAACTGCAAAGCATTGTTTAATTACACTATATAGACTGTAGCACTAGTACCATGGTTAAATGAATATGGTAATGATTGAGTATCATGGCATATGTATATATCAAAAGAACAATTTGATACCATCAATGTATTTTTATTGGGTAAAGCAGTCAAAGATGTACGCTACAAGAATAAATGGATTTATTCTACACTAACCGGGTGTGCCTTCACAAACACAGTATAAATGTGCTAGATATTTTTAAAAGGAAATGGGAAGTTACCTAAATGTTTGCTCACCCTAAGTTTCTCAGACCCACCCACACGTGGACCTCTCGTGTTTTGTACGGGAAGAATATCTAGGTCACTAGCTGTCTACTGCCTCCCTCACGTGGTACTGCAGAGTCTCGCGTCAGGGCAGTGTGCTAAATTGTGCAATCGCCTGGTTTCGACCAATCAGAGGTTACGTATCGGGCAGGTCAAGACCAATCAGCGGCCGAGCCTCGTCTCCTCGTACACACATGCACATGACTGAGCCATGTGAGCTCGATGCCTTCTAGTACTGCGAGTACTGAGTGTGCGTGACGTCACGGGCACTCCTAACCCACATACACTGTTTGACGTGCACTACGTTGCAGCAATGCAATGCAAGCAATGGAAAGCATGTCAAAGGTGCTTTAAATCACAAAATAAAATTGAATAGTGCACATCTACTTTGTGATACCGTAAAAGAGGTTTAAAGCGTCACTTACATGTCATAGAGACGGTATTACAATATTTTTGACATTTTATTACACAATTTTTTTTACACATAAATCAGTAAAGATATGCACAACAGAATGAGGGTTATATGTAGATTAAACAAGAAATGCAATTCATTAACTTCTTAGTCAAGAAACATACTATTATGCACACATAATAAAGATGACAAATAAGATTTTTAATTAAAAAATATATTTTTTATCAAGATTTTTTATAGGGATTTCTCTCAAAACAGCTATTTCTAGCTGCATTTAAGAGGAACTAAATCTATCTAACATGTCTGTGTCTAGAAATCACTAGAAATAAATGCTTATTCCTTAATACTTGCCGGTTTTTCCAAGACAGTGGAAATCGTGTATGCTATATCAAAATATAATCTGATAGGCTACATCACTGTTGCAACTGTAAACATTTCCTTTCTTCAAATAACAGGAGTAGCCTGATTTTCCTTATCATGCTTAAACACGTAATACATACAAATATGAATTAAAAACATAATACATAATAATTACAAGCAATAATAATGACACGTCTTACCTTGCTTTGTTGATTGCATGTTTTCAGTGTTCAGACTCTTGATAGGCTATCTATAATTCTGCCTGTCAGTAGTCTAATAATATCAGCTATAGCGCTTTATGTGTAACTCGAGCAGATCAGATCCAGTGTTTGTTCAGATCCTTCGGTGTTTCATCTGTTCTCTCGAGCGTTCGGACTCACAATGGAACGAAAGGAACTCCCAGGTCTCGCACGAGCGCTCAGAACTCAATGTTCTCGAGCTGGTGTTTCCGTCACTGGCTCCGCCCCTTTAACCCAGTGACACACTTTCACCCGTCCAGAGGCGAAACACGCGTATGGCAAGCCGTTTTAGCTTTTAGTCATTACACAGGGTATGAATTCTTGATATCAACAATTTTTACTAGTTGAAATGCCAATGTTGATATCAGAAATTGCATTTCCATTAGTAAAAATGTTAATTCTTGACATCAACAATAACGCCATCGCTCGAATACGAATTCTTGATATCAAGAATTAAATAATTTTCAAGTAAAAACTATAACTCTTGATATCTGTAATTGGAGTGTCACTAGTTAAATCTCACCATAGGCCGCCATTAAAATTCAATTGTTGATTTCAAGAATTGATTTCTTACTAGACTAGTTGAAATTCCAATTTCACATAGGCCTATCAGAAATAGAAATACAATACTTACTAGTAAAAATCAATAATTGCGTGGTTAACAGTCCAAATGTCTGTTCTTGATATCAACAATTGAATTGCTACTAGTAAACATGTTCATTTTTTATTTACAGTGTACATTTTTGATATAATGAATGTGAATTTTATACCTTTTTAAATTCGGCATGAAATCAAAATTGACATTATTTTAACGGAGTATTGTGATGTTTGTTATAAATTATCCGTGCACATCATTATTGTTTTAAATTCATGTTCCTGGTCTTGAATCAGAATAACAGCATCATCTCTTCTCTTCTGTGATGACGAGGGCGTTGCAACCTGTCAATCACATGAGATCCACCAATAGCAAACCACAAACATTCAATAAATTCCCAATGAACAAAATTAAGCCCCGCCCAACATTTGTTCTTGTTTGAGAAGCATTTCACTCGATAAGCGGCACAGTAGGGAAGAAAAGTTTTTATTCATTAACACACAAGAATGGCATTAATATAGGCCTATTACATTTTAAAATCCGCTAATAATTCCAACCGTGTTTTTAAAATGTCTTTGGTTCACTTTAAGAAAATATGCAGCAATGGTGTTGACTTATGAATTTGTACATGGTTTGTCTTAAAGCATATTAAAAACACCACACATATACTTATAAACAACGTTAAAAACTCGATTTTCACTACACAGGGACATTAACTTTACCCATCTATCTTGTTTTCCTTCAGTACATTTATTTAGCCATTTACTAAGCTCATCTATACTTTTTACATTTCCAGGACAAAGCATATACATGAGCCATGACAGAATCATAAAATATGGTTTTGATGGTTATGCAACATGGTCATGAATCTGATCTGGTTATTTCCAAAACAATAACCTGATTTGACAAGCTAAGCGTCTGTTTTAGTAAGTAAGTCACATAATGTACCGTACACCACAGCCTGAACATTTTTTTCTCATCAGATCCCTGTTTGGAAGAACTCTAGGACACGACGTCCTGTACTCAACAAACCCAGAGGAGAAGGTGTGGTTAAATGCACCAGATGCACAGCTAAAAATAACCATTTGGTAAAGTAGGTCTATATTGCGTGCCATTTCACCGTAACCTATGAATTATTAACCAGATCATGATCTTTATCTCAGAAACTGCACTGCATTAATCCACATATCTCAGCCTGCAGTGAAATCCCTTAAATAGGATGGGTTATAAATGTACACGTTTGACAGATATGTTTACTTCTCATTTTGATTTCTCATTTCCATCAGATACAGAGCAATAAACAATAAGAGTGTCATCCACTGACATCTAGTGGACAGGCTAGATCTCTACAGTCTTCCTTACATGGGTGCATTACACAGGTGACTTGAAGTTCTCAGAAGCTGGTGTTATCATGACCCTGGGTTGTTTGAATGGGTCATCTGGTGTAGAAGCCGTCGGCATCACTGATATTACTGCTCTATTATTAGATCTGGTTCACCTTTAATAAGCATGCACATTATTGCAATCATAATGATTATTAAATGTACATGTTAATAATCATACACTGGAATCTAAATGTCTGAGACTATATTATTAAAAGATGTGATTTTCTCCCCTTTAAATCGGGAAGTTTTAGGATTTTGGAAATGTTAGAACAAAGAAAGGTTCCGATGTAAAATAAATAATACGATTCTGCAACAAGTCATTCATCAAATGTAAGTAAATTAGTTAAATGTATCATCTAACATTTCTTGGTCCTTCAATCAGAAAATGAATTGTAATCTGTGTTATTTTATATTAGGCTATATTATGTATTCATATTTGAGTAAGGCTTTATTTTATATTCATTTTAAATTAAGTTTTAGTAGGCTAATTCTGCAATGTGCTTTTGTAAATTTGTATCTTTTTTATAATTCTATGTAGCTTTAATTGTTATTTTTTATTAAGTAATTTTAGTATTTCAACATAACCTCATTGACATAGTTAGGTAAAGATGAGTAAATAATCGCATAATTTTAATTTTTGGGTGAACTGTTCCTTTAAGATAGCTGGCCGTAACACTGGACTGACCTGAATCAACCCGAGTAAATGAGTTTGACATTTTATGATTTGGGGTGTGAAATTTGCAATGATTGACCAACCTTTTGGCATTTGTGGTGAGAATGTCTTGCTCATCATTATAGTCTCCAACAGCAGATAGATGTAATGTGTGTGAAAGGTTAGTTTGTAGAAAAGATAAGAAACCTCGGTCACCAACTCACCATCTGAACTGGGAACTCGATCATCCTGACTAACATAAAATACCAAATCGACGATTTCCTAATTTCAACACTGTGGATCGGACATAATGACATTGTATGATTTATTAACCATTTGGTTGATGTGGGTTGAGATCATACGATTGTAGGTTAATTTATTGAACAAGAAGCCACTCCCGTATGGTGATTTCACAAGTAACGTTAACTGGTGTTCTTCTTAGGCACCATTTTGTGCTCAAAATCATAGTAATAGAATACACCAATGTAAAATAAATAGTAACATGTATTAATAGTAATAATAATAAGATTATCAGTTTTCGCTGTGTTTTTTTAATCGTTGCTAAGCAACGTGGCAACGGCTCCTTGAAATGCACAGGTGCTCCTCCAATCAGAAATTAGAGCGGGAACTGTGAGTTTTAAATGTTGTAAAACCTCTGACTACTTTCAGTAGTTTGGTGTAGTTAATATAATATACCGCTAGAAAACTTCCTTCCATAACCGTTTTAATGTCATCTCTTCAGTGCATTTGAGAGTGAATTTTGCTGGAAAGAAGCCAAACATTTGTAAGTTTATACAATGATAAAACTGCTTGACAAATGAGTAACAAATAACTAACGAACAAACAAAAAAAATCCATGATAATTCATAAGGTAACTCATGAATCAAGAGAGTTATTGGCTATAGGGAAGACCGTGGTTTTACACTATTTTATTTATTTTACAGGTTGTACAAATGTTTATGTATGAGATTTTTTTTTAAAAATTTGAATACTGTATATGTACACAAACCTTAAAGACACTGAACATTTTTGCCTTTACTGACCAGGAAAAAGATAATTTGACACGTTGACCTTTTGTGACAACATGCCCCTATAAGTTGACACTATAGGAACCTTCCAATAACCAGCCCAATACATGCTTTCGGCTAAATCTACACAGTAAAACTAATACAAAACACCAGTCCACCTCGAAATTTATCTTGAAATGTTAGTTTGGCAGACAGAATTTACATATTTATTTGAATACCAACTTAAAAAAACAAACTTAATTTACATAAAATGCAGATAATCCAGATATCATAACACTGCTAGTTAGGAGACAACTAGGTAAAATTATACTTAATAAAACATTTGTGTGACTGATGCTGAAAGCACATGTGAAAATTGCATGATTACCAAAGAAATACTGCACAATGTAGGCTAATTATCTTGAAATATTAGTTACGAGGACACAATTTACATAAATTATGAATTGTTTTAAGATATTATTATGCAGAAACAGGTACACCAATGTTAGTAAGTGCAAAACATACATGCATTTAAATGATTCTTCCCTGGTCTGTGAAAAGCTCGCCTGAAAGTCTCAAATGAGCTGTTTTTTCTTCCAGGGAATTGGATCAATCCAGCAGAGATTCCCAGGATCTTCAGGAGAACAGGTAGAGCATGAACTCGGACTCATTCATTTGTAACCTACTTGTATGTCATTATCGCTTCACTAGTCTTGATTTTTTTATACATTGTGAAAATGGGGGGAAACGGGTGCATCTTAAGAAAATGAAGCTCTACAAAGTCATACAAAAACATTTTGTGAAATAATTCCCCAACACTTCTCTACTCTCTCAATCAAATATCTGCATAAAAATAAATTAAATAAGATTTGAAATAGCAGAATACGTGAGTTTGCAGACCTTGGTCTGACAGCCAAAAGATTGTATGTTTGATAATATAATTTTCTTGTTATTTGCAAGTTGACTGTCCTAGAAAAATTTGGTACAATCACCCTTTATTCAAATATTATTAAAAATGTGTTAAAGATTTATGCAAGCATATTGCGAAGTTGTGCTTGGAGTCGATTGTTTTATTTGTGATAATGCAATGAAACATGACAAATTGCGAAACATAATTTGAACCCAGGCTTTCATACAAAGAAATTACGAACATTTATTTTAAGGTGACGTAGTAATATTGTACCTACTCCGATAAGTACTGGTAATATTAATGAACTACATCATGTACTAACTATAGTTACGGTTAGGGTTTGGTTTTAGGGTTAATTACTTGTAATTATTTATAATTTACTGTTATTACTATAGTAAGTATCTACCAACGTGTAACTACATCACCTTAATATAAAGTGTTAACTTATATGATATATATATATATATATATATATATATATATATATATATATATATATATATATTCCTTATGTTTTGATGGTTTAATCAAACTTATATGGTCATTAAAAACAAATATCCCTTCTGAACGTCACCTTTGGTCACTACTGTATAAACCAGAGCTCTTGCATAACACATTTATTAGATACAACAAGTAGAAATGCATACGATATAATGCTGTTTATTTTTAATCCATGTGTGTCTGTGTACCATAAAAATCAAACTAAATCTGCAATTTTTTTTGTTACATTTTTGTTTAAATCAAGAGAGCAGGACAACTAATGCCTAAGAATACTAAATACTAAGAATACTGTAATTGCTGACTTTAAACAAGTTATTATACACACTATTCTACACTTTTGATAAGAGAAAATGTGTATCTATTAACAAGATTGTGATCAGCCAATGCCGATAATCCAGATATCATTCAGGCAAACATACGGCCATCACTACTAGTTTTTTTTTTTATTAAAGAAAACCAATTTTGCAGCGTGACTGATGTTAAACCGCATGTGACAGAAGCACAGGAAGTCAAGCGTAACACTAGAAAGGAAGGTCAAACTGAAAACACATGCACTGAATATATGACACTACATACAGAAAACGACAATTCAGCCACAGTGTTTATTTATGGTGTTTTTCATGAAGCAAGTGCACAACAGTCCATTCTGGCCAGAGGTGGCATGTAGCAATATGTACACGTTTTTTTTTTTTCCTTTTCATTTTTTTTAATTCACAAGCAAACCTATCGTCGAGTGGCTGCCATGACTTTGAGTTTAAAAAATACATACAAACAAAACAAGAGGGCAAAGTTTGGAGCTGAATGGATGCGATCCCACATCCGGTTACATGCATGGAAATTTTACCGACTTCTAACAAAAGGAGAGAGAGGAGAGAAAAAAGAAATGCACTATACAGTGATGAGAAAAACAAATAGTTCATAAGCTGTATTTGTTCCTGATGCCACTTAAAAAGAAAGGATATACATACATTAAGTTGAAGGACAATAATAATAATAATAATAATAATAACAATATTCCTTTTCACCTACAGTAAGGTAATTCAAACATTCAGATAATTGGAAAATAAAGTCCCAATCTACTCTTTGTATAAAAAGAAACTTTCAAGTCAACAAGGAACAAAGGACAGTTTTCTTCACAGAAAGGTCTACAAGAAGTTTGAAGGAAGAAGGGCCAGATCTATTGTTGCACTTGGTGTGTGTGTGCTTTCAGCAGACGGGGAGAGGTAGAGGCACAGAAGGGCTGGGGAGGGGGGGGGGGGGGGGGGGGGGGGGGTATAGTGTGTGTGTGTGTGTGTGTTTGTCGAGGAGAGGGGTGATACTGGGCGCACGCTTTATGTGGCGTATCTCTTCGTCCACTGTTTAGCTATTCTGTCATGTTCTGTTCTGTTGGTCAAGTACTGTGTGGCGATGCTCCCAACCAGAGGATCAGCTGCGGACACCAGAACATTCGTCAGCAAAACACACTTTATCTGCAACTTACGGGCTTAACTACTGCTTATACTTGGTACTGTTAATGATTGGAACACATCAACACAGCGTGTCAAAAGTTTGGAAACATTTAAAAAAAAAAAATGGTTTTGAAAAGCATCTCTTATACTCCCCGAGGCTGCATTTATTTAAACAAAAATACAGTAAAAACATTATTAAAGGGGAACTATGCAGTTTTTTTTAGCTTAACTGAACAGCTTCGGAGTTATTGGAATGGTTATATGACTTTTTTCGGGTTGAATGGTGGCCGTCTCGCCATATAGGCTATATAAAATTATAAAGGGAACATCATTATAATTGTGTGCTTGGGACATGGCTTCTAATGGTGAGACTTTGTTTTTGTAATCAGGCTTTCAAATTATATAATAATTTTTATCTAGATTTATCAGCCAATATATTGGTTATCGGCTTTCAAATATAAAGAATTATCGGTATCGAACAAAATTTTCATATCGGTCAATCCCTAATATTATTTCAGTGTTTTCAGTGTGAATTTATGTTATAAAGTAATTTATTCCTGTGATCAAAGCTGAATTTTCAGCATCATTACTCCAGTCTTCAGTGTCACATGATCCTTCAGAAATCATTCTAATAGGATGATTTGATGTTCAAGAAACATTTATGATTATTATATAAATGTTGAAAAGTTTTTTTTTTTACTGTTTAACATTTCTGTGGAAACAATGATACTATTCAAACATTTGTGGTAAGATTAAAAAAAATATATATATTTTTTTTTAAATCAAGGATGCATTAAATTGATCGAACTAAATAAATAAATGTGGTTCATTGAACTTTCTATTCAAATAATTCTGAAAAAACAAATCACCATTTCCACAAAAATGTTAAAAGGAGCAAAAACTATTTTCAACATTGATTTCTGAAGGATCATGCGAGTAAATATGCAGAAAATTCAGCTTTGCATCACAATAATCTTAAATATATATATTCACATAGGAAACATCCATTTTAAATGGTAATTGTATTTCACAATATTACTGTTTTTACTGTATTTATGATCAAATAAATACAGCCTTGGTGTGCAGAAGAGAGTCTTTCAAAAACATTAAAAGTTTCCAAACTTTTGACTTGAGTAAACTAAAAAAAACATGTACTAGCCAATGGCGATTCCATTGCAAAAGTGTGTGTAGAGGTTTGAGCGTGGCGTCACGTTATGCAGTGTTTGAGTCTCACCTGGGTTACAGTCTGTGAGGAGAGAGCAGATGGACAGCAGCACCTTGGAGATGGTGAGAGCGGGACTCCAGTTGTCCTTCAGGATGTCCAGACAGATCACGCCCTGACTGTTGATGTTACAGTGGTAGATCCTCGTGCGGAACGTTACCTGGGGAAGGACGAGAAATTAACAGGATTGATATTGAAGTCGTTTGCTACTTTAAATTTGCGAGGACATTAGCGCACCTAGGGCTGCGTTTCGATTCAAATTTCAAGAATCGATTCGATTCCGATTCTCAAGATCTTGAATCGATTATCATTATTCGATCTGATCCGATCTTCGAGATTTAGATAAGTGTTTAATTACAGGTATGCAACATATTGATGCTATTATTATAGACATTCAACTGCAAATTAATGGAGTATTGATGGTTGTAAAGAACAATCCCCCCTTCCAGAGTGTTGATACAACTGCTTTCACAAACTTGCACTGGTGTAGACGACACAGAGGACGCGGAGGTATATCAGCAGCACACCGATTATTTAGACGCGAACCTGATGCATTATTAAAAATTACATTAAGAATTTTCCAAAAAGCTCCTACAGTTCAGATGCAAATGCACCTTTATTTTTTATTTTAATGATCAACATTTAGAACACATTTGTTCTAAGCCAGTGCAAATGTAAACAGATTGTTGGTTACTGGCTTCACAGTAAACAGACAACATTACACAGAATGTAAATAAAATTTGAACTTACAAAACACAAGTCTGTCACAGTTTTGTGTAAAACCTTCAAGTACTGAAGGTACAAGACAGATCACAGCTTTGAGCGTTTCGGGGGCCTCATTTATAACCATTGCGTACGCACAAAACAGGCCCTGAAAGAGGCGTACGCCTCTTACGACGCACAAGTTGTGATTTATAAAAACAAACTTGACGGGAAAATCTGCGCACCTGCACGCAAACTCTCACCCATGCGTACGAACATTTTGGAGATGGAGCAGTTTGGCGACACCGATGCTGAGCTGGAGTTAAATGTCTTTTTGGTCACTTTTAGACAGAAAATCTAAAGAAAATTATACATGTACAGAAAGATAATACAAATATAATTTCACAAACCAAGCCTATCACATGAAGCAAACATCCATCCCTTCTTAAATGTGCGTGCCAGTGGGCGCGTTTGGCTGGTTAGTGAAACTGACGCATAGCATAACGCATCTAAAACCGTAAATCTTCATTATAAGTCCTAATCATAAATAGGCTACAGTTCATGTTCACAATAACGGTTTAAATAAATAAAAAATGATTTAAACTTTGTTTTACTTCTGTTGTAACAATTTAGATTAAATATGCCATTCTGATTAATGTAGTTAAACACTTAAATTACATGAAATCATTACTGAGAATTTACAACATTTTTTATATTCAATAAATAGAAATATTTGTTGTGGCTTTCGAACACTTTTCCTCTTGCATGCTGTGTTTTAATGTTTTAACTACAGGGATAATTGCTTATGATAATAACAGATTGTCTGAGAAAATGGTTTCGTGCAAATAATGCACAACAAGGTCTATCTGTTTCCATTAAAAACATAAATCAATTAAAAATACTCTTTGGCCAGTGGAAAATATTAAGAAAAACTTTCTCCGAAATGTATTCTATACTATTTGATTTATTTATTCAAAAACAAGGCAAGGATAAGGCTACTAGTTTTTATTAATGAAACTAATGTGACTGCACAGCCGCATTTCATATTTTCCTAATGTCTTGTACCGTTAAACATGTTATCACGTGGATGAATAATCATATGCAAATGATATGCAGATGAGGATATGCATAGTAAAACTAGGCGTTGTAAGCTCCATATATGGTTGTTTCGGGGAGGAGACGCATGAGCACAATCTTCCGCTAACTGGGATTTATAAAGTGAATTCTGTGCAGGTTCTGGCGTACGCACGGTTTTATAAGTCTGAATATTTTTTTGCGTACGCCATTTTTAGCTTTCTGGCGCACGTACACTTTTAGTAAGGATCCTACGCACAGTTTTATAAATGAGGCCCCTGGAGTTTTCAAAGCAACCGCTTGCTTAACGTTACTGACCGCCATGTTCGTTGTTTTAATGTCCTTCCACCTCGCGCGCATGCGTGAATTCAATGACGCGGCAAGTTAAAGTTCACGGGGAAAATGTAGGCCTATAATTAAATCGATCCTCTGAGTTACGGATCGATCTTTAGAAATTAATATTAAAATCGATTCAGAATTGGTGAATCGATTTTTTTCAACACAGCCCTAAGTGCACCATGTTCTTAGGGTTATTATAGTTTAAAGGCCTACTGAAGTGCTTTTGAAACGCACAACATATCGAGCGGCTCCTCACGTTTTTTAACTCCTGTGCATCCTTATGGACATTGTTTTT
Organism: Siphateles boraxobius; assembly: GCF_051911475.1. NCBI lineage: Eukaryota > Metazoa > Chordata > Actinopteri > Cypriniformes > Leuciscidae > Siphateles > Siphateles boraxobius. Next base: position 245,089 of record NW_027508741.1, read on the forward strand.
TCAGTTTTTTTTATTTGTAGCACTTTACCTGTGTTAATGCTAACTGTATAAAATTTGCCACAGGAGTGTATTTTTATTGGAATTTTACCGCCATTTCCTTCTAAAAAAAATCTATTTTGCACTAGGTACACAAAATACTCCCTCTCAGCAACTTTTGGACAACAATTGCCCCATTAAAACCCATTAAAACTGCACTTTTTAATCCCAGGGCCATTTAACTATAAAATGATGCAATCTTTGTTAAGAGGCTTTCATTCTGTTGGCAAGGCTTCAAAATTTTAATTTTTACTATTTTTCATCAGATGGTGCCATTTTTTCAAGTTTGGCCTATAAAGCAAATAATCGCCTTATTCCTGTTTTCTGCTTTGGCATATTATAGAGCCAATTGGATAAATTGTGCAATGATATTTGTGTTGGTGTGTTGGGATGGATGTCAGAGCGTGGTTAGTATGCGTGTTATAAAAAAATGTGTGTGTATGTGTGTGTTTATAATATTGAGAGAGAAAAACTCAACCGCAAATAACTAACCCAATCACTGTGTGCACCAGTGGAGTTTTGCTGCACCCAATGGGGAAAATCTGTTACTGCGCCCAAACAAAATCTTACCGAAAGCTCATTTTTTGAGATATCAACCTCAAATTTGGAACAAAACTTTAGATTTAAGGCTTTGATTTTCTAGCCGTTTTGGTGTTCAACTTTATTTTATATAAAATAATAATATTTTAACATAAATAATTTTCATAAACTTAAACCTTAAAGGGTCTTCTTTAAAATTATACCAAATTTAAGTCTGTGCTCCCAAGATTCAAAATTTTATGACAGTTTTTTGACGTGGACATTTTTATCCTCTATGTAGCCATGTGTAACTTTTTTTAATTGATGCACGATGGTTAAAATAGCCGATAGCATTTTTTTTTTATGTTATAGCTGTTGAGCTCAATGGAACACCTTATGACAACCTAATAGATTCCCCTTTTAGATTTAATATGAAACCATTACTAAAGCAAAACAATGATCAAAAGTTTGTAACTTATGTTGGTGCAAATACGGCTGTCACTTTGTGAAACAAATCCTGTTCGATTTTTGAGACCTAAGTGTTCATTGAATTGATTGTAAAATCGATTTTCCATGTCTAAAGACGTTTCCATTTTCAACGCCAAATATAGGCCAATCCACGGACAACTAACAGGCATTAGGATGAACATAAGGAGGGCGCTTGAGGCGCACAAGTCAGCAATATTTCTGATGATTTATTGGCGTGAAGTTTCTCGCACAATGACAATCAGGAGTGCAACATTCTCGAAAAACAGAAAGCTGCCATAACATCAATGAAAAACATCACTGCAGGCCTCAACATGGCTGTGTTTACGATTAGAAATGTCAAACAAATTTAGCCCATGAAAAGAGATTGAAAATAAAACTTAAAATTAAACGTGAAGTTTGTGTGGGATGAACACGCAGGGCCGCTACATTCTCCAAATCACACATTGGACTAGAAACATCTGTCGCAGTTATACAACAGGACTGCATTTATGATTTAGGCTATTCAAAAATATCCAGAATTATTTTACGTAATGATTTAATCCATTATAGACAACTGTTCAAAAATTAAACCTTAAATGGACTTACTTGAGAACAGGCCATGTGTTTTTTTTTTTAATTGAACGTAACCGTCCAAAACGGTTGTGCTGCCATATCGAACACCTCAAGTTATTAGGGGTTATTATTACTCACTCGTTTCTCATGTCGCACTGGTTGACCGCCGTTGTCTTAGGCTGGGAAAACCCCGACGAACTTCCGGCAAATTTAGATTTGCTCTGCAAGTTGGTCTGGCGAAGTGCCCATTCAAGCTCATTTCCAAATCGAGGCACCAATCACAAACGTTGAGACGGGCTTTACAAGATGACGATCTATCTGATTGGTTTTAAGGTCTATCCAATTGCTTACAGAGGCATTTGAGCGACGTCCATTGGTGACACCCCTCTGGAAATGAGCTGTGAATGAACCTTCCCCAGACCCTAAATCAGTTACGACTGAGAACGGTCTGGTTTTAACCAGGCTACCATTGTCCTCCATTTTATTGCCAGAACACCAGCAACAGCCGATTGAAACTATAGGCGCGTAAAATTGGTGGGAATTTTCTTTTTCTGCTTGTTTGTGAGTTTTGTTCCATCTATCTTTTTTATTTGTTTAATTCATTTAAAATTAAAAGTGTACATATTTGGTTGCAATCATAAAATACAGCTTATTGCAACAAAAAAGATATTTCTGTGAGAAACGGACCTCGGGTTCGGGCTTAAAATATAACCGTAATGGTCAGTCGGGTCGGGTTAAATGATTTCGGGTACGGGCCGGGTTCGGGCTCCAGTTTAAAGCCTCTAAGTCAAGTACACTTCCAGCAGTTTAAAAAGCCATTTAGGTTTCTGGACAACGGTGGAGTGATGAATTTGCCAGATTCTGGTTGGTATACAATATCCGTTACTACTTTACACAAAGAACCGGCCTGCAAGATGGGTAATCGTGCCATGCAAACTGCAATTTTTATGTGTGTGTGTTTAGCAGTAATAATAATTTCTTTGAATCTCAGATGTGACCAAACAAATGACAGCATCAGAGTACAGAGTACAAATCTTTTTTAATATCTGAGGTCATGCATGCCACAATAAAAGCTTCTTATACGCAGGAAGCTCGTCTCTGTATGAACTACAGGAAGTAAAACACTGTGTGTGTGTGTGTGTGTGTGCGCGAGACATCTGTGTATGTGCCGGAGGCTTTCAGGGCAAACCTTTAATGGACCTTGACATTCCTTGCCTTGAGATTCATGACAGTTTAATTGCCACCAGAACAACTTCCTTCATCCTGACAACATACAAACCCACAAGAGCCCAAAGAACAAACGCATATAGGACATAATGTGGCCGTCTGCAAATGAACATCCTACTTTACACAGAGTTTAGAGAGAGATTGAAAGCGGTGTTACAGGACAATGACAGACACACCGGCTCTGGGGAAACATGCTTCTGATGGGGGCTGGGCTGAAAGAGAGAGAATAAAATGTCCCTTAACGTACCAACAGAAAACAGGGTGACTTGTGAAGCAGGTTTGTGCATCGTTTTAATGTTTTAAATTCCAATTCAGCTTCTGAATGTTAACTGAAAGTAGCAATTGTAATATGAAGGAGGAAGTAGAATTTGAGTATAATAAAATTCACATAACTGCGGTAAGTGCAGTTTGAAAAGTTCTTGTCATTTTATTTTTTAGCACGAATAACCCACAATTATCCATGTAGATTTGTATAAATTGCCCATGTTATCATTTTAGTCCAGCATTTTTCCCCCCCAGAATTTATATAAAATGAAAAAATGCGTGTATATGGTTTAATTTAACTTAAAAATCGTTTGACAGGCCTAATATAAACTTATAAAATATAAACTTTATATTATAATATATAACTGCTGTAAGTACAGTTTTTCATCACTATTTTTCATTTTTTTAAACATGAATTACCCATAATTACTCATGTATTTTAGTATAAATTACCCATGTTATAATTTTAGTCCAGCATTTTTTTTCACAATTTATATCAAATGAAAAAATAAGTGTATATGGTTTCATTTAACTTAAAAATCGTTTGACAGGCCTAATAATAATAATATAAAATATACTATATATATATATATATATATATAATAACTATAATATAATATATATTATATTATATAACTTATAATATATAGGCTAACTGCTGTAAGTGCAGTTTTTTATCATTATTTTTCATTTTTTAAACATGAATTACCCATAATTACTCATGTATTTTAGTATAAATTACCCATGTTATAATTTTTTTTAAGTTTAATTTTACAATTTATACATACATACATACATGCATACAAAAAGCAACTATAATATTGAATCCCCAATAAAATAGATCCAAACAATAATCAGTGAACAGGGTTTCTTTGAACAACACACAACAGTGTGTTTGAATGAGTGTGTTTGAACAAATCTAATGAATGATCAATTCACTCAAAGACATGTCACTTGTTTTGTTCCTGAAAATATCAGTGTTTGGAATGAATCGGTTCAGTAAATCAGTCAGTCATTCATTCATTTTCACTGTGGTCACTTTTCACCACCTATTGGCTGAAGATTGCAACTTCATTAGTTGTTGACAGATATGGACAGATATTTTTTATTTGGCTGAATGATGGTATGTGTATATTGATCACACAACATTTACTCAATATTCACAGCTCTGCTCTTCAGATATCATTAAAAACTCATATTGGTCATCCACCAAATTCAATGCTTATTTATATGCCACATTTTTCTTTGCTCTTACCTTGGGGGGTTTAAATGGGTAGTCAGGTGTAAATGCAATGTCAAGGAAAAAAACGCCTCCTTCATACACAGAGCCCGGTGGTCCTAAAATAGTTGACCTCCATTCATAGATGTTGTCTCCTTTGGGACCGGCGCTGTTGGTGGAACAAAGCAAAGAGATTTGAGAAGTTAAACAGAGACTGACTGGCCATTTCAGGAAGATAAATCTTCATTAATTCATGAGTGAAAAGCCAACAGGGAACAAGACATTACAGACACACAAGCACTGGCCTCACACTAAACGGGACTTAAAACCAGATTTACAAAGCTAGACCATTATAGAAGCTAGTAGACTTGGATAACGCCCAACTATCTCACGATATGATAAATTACAAGGGCACTTAAGGGAAAGAAATGACAAAATGATGTGGAGAATAGAGAGATTGTTGTAGAGGTCACGACAAGTGGAGATAACTTAACAGCAATATGTCAGACTGCCTTTATAATAAAATGCTCGTACTAGGGATGGGTGATATGGATTTAAAACTATATCACCATATTTTTCTGGTATTTATTGCGATAACGATATCAATGACGATATGAATATAGTACATTCACCACTGTTTTTGGCTACAACAAGTGATGGCTGCATGCATTCATGAGAGCTTTAGAAACACAAACATTGATATAAGGTAAAACGTACCCATCATCAAAATAGGCTCCTATAATATACCAATTACATAAAAGAATAAACAAAGTAAAAATCCAAACACCAGCCCTCGCAGAGATTAAAATATATGTTTCTTCTGTACAAGTGCAGATAATGTTTAAATATTGCAACTATACTGAAAACATCACACAATAATAATTCAAATCAATTACAAGTTTGAAATGAAAAACAAAAACTAACGAGATAATAATACTATGAATTCTACTTCTAATAACAATATAAACCACACTAAGGATTGATGGGCTGTTGGGTTCATGAATATTAATCACATCTGCGTTTGTGCATAAGTTTCTGCTTCCTCAAAGGCTGAATAATTCCAAATGATTTTTTTTTTTTTACAGGAAAACACAACAAATAATATCGTTTACATGTAGCACGTACATTCTGCGTGGTGTATATCCGTGTACCAGTTCCAGATTGTAGAGCGATAACCGAGCAAAGAATGGGTCACAAACAGAAATACGTCATCAACTAGGCTTTATCCTTAATATCGCGGGAAGACTAATTCTTATCGTGAGATGAATTTTTACCGGTATACCGCAAACGATAATATAATCACCCATCCCTCACAATCTAGATGCTTAAAACATGCAATTTTTATCCCTGGTTTCTCAGACGAGGCTTAAGCTTGTCCCAGACTAACATGCATGTTTGAACCGTTTTAACTGAAAGCTTAAAGCTTAATCTTAAAATACGTCAGTGCCATTGTTTTGTCTCAAGATGCACAAAACAGTGCATGATTTTATAAAAGCTACTTAAATGTCCTAATTGAATTTAAGGTCTAATTCTTGCTTAATCTAAGCTCTGTCTGTAAAACCAGGCCTTAATGTAATAAAGGTCTACCAGATGAAATCTAAGAAACAATGGCTTGTTTTCTTCAAACGCATGTCTATTCCTCCGACTGACTGCATTAATAATGCATAAAATAAGAGTAAATTGACGCTCACATCTGCTGGAATGATGGTGACAGCTGAGCAAAAGAAAAACACATGACTTTACAGCACATCTTTGGGCTTGTTTGTCAAAGGGCTGCTGGATTCCCTGGTGATAAGTGTCATATTGAAGATTTACGACTCCGTTTGGTCGACTGCTGTATCTGTGCCAAACGAGCAGACTGGGACCAGATCCAGCCCATAATAATAAACAAGTCTTAGATCTTCACTCTGTTAAACAGCAGCAGATCCACTCGAATGTGTGCTGGTGTTTTGGAGGGTGGCCTATCCCGGAGGTCTTTTTCTCATAATGCTTATTTGTTTGAGCTCATTCGGATTGGGAATCGAGACCTGGTTAAATTTTTATGACAATTTATATATATATCAACATCACACCTCTCTCCTCAAGACTCATGATTTGAGGAAATCATGTCTGGAGCTCAAACGCTGCAGGGTGACACACACTGAAGTTTAATATCTACTTTAAATGATCCGAACAAATCACTAATGCTGAAAAAAAAAAATAATAGATTGATTTTTCGATTAATCATCCACTAGATGTCATCCTCAATTTACCTAGCGCATTGTTACAGCGGTAATCCTGTCATTCATTCATTCAGTGCTAACATGGCGAATGCAGATCGGACCAGTACTGCAAGGTCAGAAAAGTTTAAAAGTTGACAATTTAAGCATTGAAGCGCAAGAGAACACGTCGCCTTGTGCATAAACCGACAAATTCACACATATTATCTAAAAATGTCTGCCTTTCCGAGTACCGAAGTAAGCATAGTTGGTAACGGCTTCAGTAAACAGTAGTGAAAGCACGCATGTGCTAATATTCCTCCTGTTGTCCATGTTCTTCTTAAAACTACAAAAGACAAAGAACCAGGGCCAGTGAAAATGCAATCATTGAAATCAGTGAATCGAGTTTGAAAATCAAGAAACGAATCGAAATTATGTGAATTGGAATCGAATCAATACTGGACATCTGAATGATACCCAGCCCTACAAATCACCAACTGAAAGTATTGGTAATAACACTTGCCTTAGCAAACACCACTAATTATACACATACCTGCCTTCTAGTGAATGCTGGTTTCCTGTGTAAGTTACAACAAAGAGAGGAGATACTTGAAATTGAATAAGATGAGCAGTGCCATTGGACAGGCGTTCGGTTCTGCCGGTTACTTGCTGCAAGTGTCGGATGTAGTTACGGCCATAAATCAGAAAGCAGTCGTATTATTTCCCTCATATTCTCCATTGTTGCGGCTCCTCTCTTCCCAGTCTGTCAGTAACGCTCTGTTTACTTCCTGTCTCTATGAAGCCCCTCCTTCTGAAAAGCACAATGTGCTCTGATTGGTCGGCTGGATCAGTGTGTTGTGATTGGTCGAGCGATTCGAGTGTGTTTGGGAAATGTCCCGCTCTTACCATAACCGCCTGTTTAACACACTACTAACTAACTCAACCAGGCCCCGCCCCTTTATTCTGCGTATGAATTATTTAAATGAGGAATATTTTAACGTGTTCGTTCCCGGAAGAAAACAAGACTACAATGGAGGGAGTTCAGAAAAACTTTTTTTTGGAATTTTTTTTTAGCTTCTTTCAAATACAATAACAATAACCAAGCATCAGACAGGACACAAGGAGGCAACAACAAACAACAAAAAAGAAAAAACTTGAGCTTTTTCATGATCAAACAGCAAGATTACACACTAAAGATGTAACATGTAGATGGATATGTAAAAAAAAAAAAAAGTGTTTGCTCAAATCAATAACCCATGAACAATAATAATAATAATAATAGTACTAATAATCTCGTTCTGAATTACACACATGCACAAGTGTACTTGAACCGTCAGTTTGTGGTTATTCTAGTAAGCTTCTCATTTCCTGTAAATGCCCACTTGGTTTCAATGTCGTGACCATTAACTGACGACAGGTGCCAGCGGGCAAAACCTCTGTTCAGATCCGACGGTGCAAAGGCTTCTGGGTACGTGCCAGAGCTGACGGTTGCCAAGCAACAACCACCCCTCCTCCCTCCCCCTCCACGACAACCGGCCACGGCGAACGAGTTTAAACACTGCAACTAACAGACCTTGTTATTGAGCTTTCAGCTTCCTATCGAAAGATATTAGACTTGGGAGTGGGAGAGAAATGCACCGGATAAGCCATTCACTTTTAAACCATGAAGCCTGAGTGCTTATCTAAGAAAACTAAAGAAAAACATACATTGCATTCATTTTTAAACCAATATAATAGCACGTGCATACGATACAAATGCTCCTGGACAAATAGGAACATATTACAAGTAAAAGCTGACTAACAAAATTAGCGACTGAAATAACAGCTGTATATCAAATATTTGGGCTCATAAAAAATTCGTTTATTTAAATGACGTTTAACGAGAAAAACATTCTTTTTTAAGTTAAATGTCATTTAAATAAACGAATATTCTACTTTTATGAGCCCAAATATTTTAATACAATATTTTTTTGAAAAGTTACCATCACTAATTATAATTAGTGCTGTCAAATCGATTAATCTAAAATAAAAGTTAAATCGATTTGACAGCAATTATAACTTTTGCACGATATTCAAATTTTCCGAGTTTCACCTGTACATGTGTGTGTCTGTTTATTATATATATATATATATATATATATATATATATATATATATATATATATATATATATATATATATATATATATATATGTATATAATATATGATATGATATACTAAAGGCTCAGGGGTGAACAGTAGATGAGCGTTTATCCTTGCGCAAGCAATCTCAAGAATCACACCTGACAAACAAGAGCGCTGCCGTCACTGACAACCGACTCAGTTACCGTGCCAACCGCATCCACTGCCAAAATCATCTCGCATCCGCCCGAGCCAACGGTCCATCGCGGCTCTTCTCCCATACAAACACTCACCCCCCCACACAGAGGAGGATAGATTGTTTTATTTAATGCCATGTCAGCATCTAAGGCCATTTTCATGACAAAAATTCAAGTACAAAAATCATATAAATACAATAAAACCAAGCGAACAAACATAATAAAAAAAAAAAAAATGTAATAACATGATAAATGATCCAAAACCTTTTCAGGCATAATCTTACTAAAGTCCTTAAGTGAAATAACTTCATAAAAGAGCATTCAACAGTCCAATAAAATATGTTGGGGAATCTTACAAAACATGCATAAAGTTTTGCATAAAAAAAGCACGAGTCAAACTTGTATCACAGAGGAAGAAAACCACAACCTACTTCTGTCTGAACCCGCACAACATCTCCTCGTGACTAACTGTACAAGCCGTCGACTAAAAGCTCTTCAAAGTTTGATGCTCCGGCTCACGGCAAATGGTCTAGTGTAACTCACAAATCAGAGATCCATTTGAAGAACATGAAAACACACTCGACTAGTGTAGCCGCTCTGCGCTGTGGTCGAGTCAAGGGCTGGGCGGTGTATCGGGGATGAATTTGCTGGCAAAATAAAATTCAACATTGCAAAATGATTTTAATGGGGTTTTTATTTGGCCATTAAAAGGCATCGTAAAAACCTGTCATTATTTACTCATGTTGTTTTAAACCTGTATGACACAAACGATGATATTTTGAAAGTACAAACAATACTAGATGACAATTTTCATTTCTGAGTTTTTTCTGACTATTTCTTTGAGTTTTTATTTTAGAGTTGATAGACTCGTGGATTTAATCTAGATAATTTTACATGCTCGCCGCTTTTCAGCATGTCAAAGTTTCTGTTATTTGATCATCAGCTGCAATTTTATACGTACGGTATATTAGTTTTGTAAAGCGATTCATTTTTTAAAATCTAATTAATTAAATGTGGAGATTAATTAATCGCTGATTGATCACACATCACAGAAATTACCCCAAAAAAGATCATTTAAAGTCATTTATATTGTGTTAAATGAGAAAAGCATCAAATAGACATTACAAAAAGTAGCTTTAGAAATAAAGCTTTATTACACTAACTGGAGTTCATGGATCAAATTTCATGTGCAAAATGAATCAATTCCAAACTCTGAATCAATGATTCAAAATCAGAAACATTCATGAAGTCTCCATGAGGCATTTTTAAATGCATATGTTAATGTTAGCCATGCTTTTAACCTCATGTCAATATAATTTCCTTTTAAATGGCAGAAAACAAACCACATGATGAACTATGTGCAATTATGAAATTTTATCTTGAGACAATCATTGTGCAGTTTATTCAACCTGTGCAATTTAAACTGGGATATTACATTTAAATAAAAAATGCACATCATCTTCAAGTAAATGATTATGATTTCCACTTTGGATGTGCAAGCTTGAATAGTCTTTTTTTTGTGCGTTTATACTGGCCAAACATGTGAGCTTTCATGATGAACTAAATCAAATCTACAATCGGCATGGTTTAAATGAGGGAAACGAGAGTAAAAATGTTTGCCTTCCATTTTGAAACCTGTATGACACAAACAATGATATTTTGAAAGTACAAACAATAGTAGATGACAATTGGTCCAGAAAAAAACCTCCATATCTTACAGTTTAATTATTTGCTACCTTTATTTGCTTTTGTACCTCTGCTTTACTGAGCATGCAATTACTGCTAAAAGAATATGTGATGCAATGTAAAATAATGTGTGATTATTAATGTGTGGCCTGCAGGCAAGGTTGCGCGATCTGTCAATGTGCAAAACTAATTAGCGAACACAGATTCAGCCAGAAGGTCAGAGCGGGAACTTAACAGAAGCTGCAGGCACAGAGATAAACAAGTATAAAAAGAGCAGATTTTAACACAACACTTCTGACACGTTTAATCAATGATGAATTTAGGTATTAAATGATGACCCTCGTTCACGATAAGACAGAAGTCAATAAAGATGTAGTGTACACCTGAGAGACTTTAATAAGATGTAATTTACTCACGTTCATGTAATTCCAAACCTGTAGGAAAACAAACGGTTTTGAAGAATATCCCAGTCAACCACATAATGAAAGTGAATGGAGACTTTTAAATAAAAAAGGCACTATAGATGTAGTCCTTATGACTCGATTGCTTTGTGTGAGGAACAGAGTGAAATGCAAGTTAGACGCTGTAGCTCTCAAATAAGATACGGCAGCGCTGACGTTTGAGACATGAACACCAATAGTGTCTGGCATTTAAAGTGGCATTTTTGCAGTTTTTTATTCATTCAGTATCCAGAAATATATATTAAAGTCACCCTGTAGTCAATCATTTTATCCCTTAAAACTCCGCAAAATGACATAAGCGTTTTTTTCTTTAAAAATAATTCTTCGTGCCTTAAAATATCTTGAATGTAACTCGACACCCTTGCCTCATTCAGTATGCGCGGTTCTATGAATATGCAAATGAGCCCCGCCTCCACTCACTCACTCAGCTCTGAGATCCACTCGTTGACGATCACATGTTGATCTGATTGGTTACAAGGTCGTTTGTGACGTCAGAAACACCAGCGATTTCAAAGCGTGTTTTTGAGACTGTCTTTGGTTCACTGCAGTTTTAAGCAGAAAATACTCAGCAATGCTGTCGACTTATGAATTTGTAGTGTTTTTAATATGTTTAAGACAAACCACGTGCAAAGACAAACTCAAAAGCTTGATTTTCACCACAGGGGGACTTTAAGTATTAAAACTGCATCTCACCAACCGTAAAACGCAAGATCTTTCTGGCAAGAGTTCACAAAAGCTGCAATTTTATACATATATTAGGGCTGATTAATTTTTTTTAAAACAGTTTGGTTACCAACATTCTTCAAAAGATCTTTTTTATGTTCCGCAAAAGAAAGTCATACAGGTTTGAAACGACACGATTGTGAGTAAATGTAAATAAACAGAATTTTAATTTCTAAGCAAACTATCCCTAAAATGTGAAATTATTTTTTAATTAAATTATACACTTAAAAACTAAAAACGCCAGTAGGTGGTGGTAAATGTCTAAATGAGCAAGTCATTGAGACATACAAACGACTGATTCATTCAGGAAGTAAATGGCTCTTTACGAATGAGTCATTGAATCATTGGTTCACCCGATTGATTCACTCACTACACGGATTAATTCAGAAATGAAACTCGCTGTGTTGCTCAGAGATGCGCAACCGTTCTGCTCTGTACAGGTGATATTTTTGTTGGCAAAATTGAGACAATAACAAAAAACAATACTGTGTCTAAAATAAAACAGTAATAACTTATTTATTAAACCTGTAAATCAATATACATGATACTACACTCGTTACTCATGCGATATTACTTAACTATATGATATAAATATGAGACAAATAGATATTTTTGTCCTTATATTTTGAATTACACACACACACACACACACACACACACACACACACACACACACACACACACACACACACACACACACACACACACACACACTTGGTGCATCTTTTGTCCATTCTTCACACAAAGCCTAAAATATAGTGTAGTTGTTGTAGTTGGACTTCCTGCTATAAAAATGTCAGGTCGTAACTTTTATTACACATAGAAAAGAACAGCCTGGATTTTCCTGGAGGGGGGGGGGGGGGGGGATTTCAGAAAAAAAAAACAAGAAAAAAACCCATACAGATTTGGATCAACATAAAAGAGCTAGTAAATGATCACATCTCTATTCCCTTTAAATGCATGTATGTACTGTATATAATCAGCATATCTATCCAAAGAGACATTATCTGCTTTAGTTCAGCATTTCTCTGCAGCACTCTTCTGTAATTGTGTATTCATTCAGTTAATATGGTCTATTATGCAGTGCCGTGGTGGTTATCAGAACAGGAACTTAATGAAGCAATCTTCCCTTCCTCTGACCGTGAAATACCCCGGTACCAATTACGGCTGAGTCGAGACCGTCTTTGCTTTCTCTGATGATACGGCTTCTTTTAATGACACCATCCAATAGCTCATCCCGCATACAAACACGCAAGCAATTAGTGCCGAAACGAGCGCTTTAGAGGGAAATATTTGGGCCCAAGTGAATATCCTATTACAAGGGGTGTTTTCAGATGACTCAATAGAATTGTCAGTTCAAACGGTTTATTCCACGGAATTCTGATTCACAAAAGTTCCATTATAGATTCTTTTCAGTGCTTCGACTGTTCATGTCATGTGATTTCCACGCAAATCTATTAGGAATGCCACCGGGGTCAATATTAAACTTTGAAAATTTTAAGAGTTATGCTACATATCGAAATGAACTCGCCCTGAAGGCAGCAAACAGTCGGCTCATATGCCCGCCTAAGGCGGTCTATGAATAATGCATCATGGATAATTATAATAATAAACAGGCTTTGCACAGTGCGCATGAGTGATACTACTTCTGAGGCATAAAATGCATGCAGCCGTTGAGCATTACGAGGAGAAAATTGCCTCTAATTCTCCCTGAATTAAAACCCTTTCAGTGTAAGAATATGGTACTGAGGTAAACTGAATTCATCATCCTTCCGCTTTGAGACAAGAAAACTAAAACTAAACTGCTTTCATAGAAAAGAAACTCTAGAATGCTTTAAATCAGAGAGGGATGAACCACCTAAACCAAGCACAATTTTATTATTAGCAATTGAAACTACATTAATATGCAGCTGTAATCCACTTTCAAAAAGGAGACTGTATTATAACAGGAGAAAAAGACCTCAGCTTTAAGGAGCAGTGATAGTTGGAGTCAGGATAAACACTGCAGTGTGTTAAATAAACACATGGTGTTTGGATAACACTTAAATAAACAGGTAGCTAATGTGATATTTTAAGTGACACGCACTGAATGCCGCTGCTCTGACGATCACAGAGACAAATCCCTCCTTCCTGTTTGTTCGCGTGTTAAAACATGATCCCAGAAAGCAGAACAGCAGGATATGCCAAACATTTCCTGCTTTCAAGACTGAAGTATTGAAAACGACTCCAGATCAAACAACAGTCTTTCCACACGGGGCATAAAATCATGTATGCCGCTGTCTGAAAACTCTTCATAACTAATTCATATCAGGGTGTTTCTTCAACTACAGGCACCTTTATGCTGCAGACTGCTTGATTTTTATTGAAAACACTTTTTTTTCATGCCTTTATTCATTTTTGCTCATAGCTTTTATTGCTTTACCCTTTAAGTCCACAACAGCTCAAACAAATCATGATCAATGTCACTTGCAAAGAGAAGAAAAATAACAATTATTATTGTGAATTAATATATATATATATATATATATATATAAAGTGATATTTTAAAATGCAAGCACTGAAATTTGCCTATAAGCAAGGCAAAGGCGTCGAACATTTTATGCCCAACATGTTTAAAATGTCATTTTCATTAATAGACCTGCATGCAAAGGTCAAAAAACACTTTAATTTTCTCATAATATACATTGCACATCACTTTATTTCTCAAAGTCTGAAAATGGTTGTTCGAAGATTCAGTCTCTCTAAACTCCTCCTTTCCGAGAGCCTGCTCTGCTCTGATTGGTCAGACGGCCCAATCTGTTGTGATTGGTCTGGAACCAAACGCCCATATATGGATTTTCAGCTGCGCTTGATATGAGCAGTAATGATGGTGTTGTTTTTTTCCGTATCAATTCCAGTGCAAGTCCTCATCTTTTGCAACATGGAATTATAATGCGGAAAACAGTGTCTTCTCGACATGAACAACACGAACCAAACTCTTCCAGTCTCAGATCAACTACAGTGTTTGAGGGCGGAGCTAAGCAGAAGCTGTTCACCGGCAGCCAATGAAGACCATAGGATGGCATTATGCAAATGTGTTACATTGTTAAATCAGTGTGTCTAAAGTCAAAATGTCTGCAGGGCTAAAAGTGCAGCTGAAGAAACACTCATCATGCCTTTTGTCTGGCCTTTAGGAGGTGGTTTCTTTAGCCCTTTTCTGTCTGATTTTCAATTCAGTGTAACAGCCTTTATCAGAGTCTCGGGGTCTAAGATGGAGGCCTTCGACACAGATGATCAAGATCATTCTCGGAGGCCGCTCTGCCCTCATGAATATGCATATCATCTCTGCTGCAGTTAATGGTCATAGGGTGAAAAATGACTGGCGCGGATTCCCTCAGGACCGTAATGCTAATCAACAGCAGATTCATTCCCGGGAAGGAGAGGTGACATTCCCATCCGCTGCTGAGGCTAGCAACTTACAGAGAATGTCACAGCGCAGAAACACGTAGTGCAAGTAGTATGAAAAAAATTGTAAATGATAAATGCGATGTATGTGAAGAGTTCAGATGTAAAAGCCGCTAAACGCCACCAGCATCAAAAATGAAATGATAGTGAGCGAATGCTCTCCGCACATAGTATATACATTCATCAAATACTTTCGCTTCAAATCGGCTAAATCCCTACGTCAGCCCATTCAGGATCACCGGTTCGTTGGCAAAAACCGCTAAACGCCACTTCTCTTTGTCAGCAAAAGTCCACAGAAACCAATCAGAAGACGCAAATCGAATCATGATTTCAAGATGAATGACGGCGTGCGTATGAGCCGGCTTTCAATTGACGAGCTGCAAGTCATTTTGTCCATCGATTCAGTGACAATGACAGGATTTCGTGAGTAGCAAGTAAACACAACATTGTTCCTTGAGCTGCTGTAAAAATCTGACAGAAACGGACGCGGCAGTCACTTACAGCTTATGGATCAGTTTGAATTCTGCTTTTATCGTTTGCAATGTTTCCAGTTGCATCTTTAGTGATTTTGTAACTATTTACTATGTCTCGTTGTCCAAAAAGGGTGGACTCTGAGGTTTTTGCAAAAAAAAGAAAAAAAAAAAGCACACAAGCTAGTTGACTTAGCTAGTTTTGCAGCATAAGACAAAAAAAAATGTGTTAAATACAAATTAATTGACTAAAGTGAATTTTTTTTTAAATAAGGCATTTCAATAACTGACTAATAACCTTTTCATTGCCATCAAAGTGAAAATTACTGAACCTAAAAATTGGAGCCTGATAAAAAAAAAAAAGCTAATTTAAAAGAAAACATGTCAGACGGACTAAGAGTTTTTTACATCTGAACTCTTCATATATTGATGGCTTTTTTAAAGGTTACCAATTTTGTTTCGGACACCTTCTACAAATATCGAAAAACAAACAAACACAAATTTTCTCATGATATACATTACAGATCACCTCATTTCTCAAAGAGTATGAAAAAGGTTAGTTTAAAGATTCAGTCTCTCTATCTTGGACACTACTCTTTTCCTGGAGCTGCTCTGCTCTGATTGGTCAGACGGCCCAGTGTGTTGTGATTGGTCGAACGCCTATCATCATATCTGAATTTCAGCTCTTCCTCAGGACTTGATGCACAGTGATACGAACAGTAACAATGGCGTAGTTTTCCCGTATCAATTCAAGCCCGAGTTTCATCCTTCAGAAGTGGATTCGCAGCAGAAAACAGCGTTTTCTCAACATGAACACAAACCAATCAGATACAACTACAGTGTTTGAGGGCGGAGCTAAGCAGACGCTGTTCACGAGCAACCAATGAAGACCATAGACTGGCATTATGCAAATGTATTACGTAATAGGAAGTGACACTGGAATTGCTGACGACTCGATTTGCCAGTTCAGAATCGATTCTTTATTTTAGGAGATTAAAAAATCTTTATAGGCCATGCACTTTGATCTTTAAAACTTTGCACACCTTTTACATTCACAAACGGCTATATTACACACTGCATGAAAGCTAATATTCAAAAAAGCAAAATAGGGGCACTTTAAAAGTATATATAAAGGCTCTTTCTTATAAGGAAGTAATAACTTTAATAGATTAAACGCATTTCTGATTTGTTGCAGTTTGACACACTTCACCATCATAACGCCTAGTCATAACAAGCTGTCTAACACTGAAAAGTCTGTCACTAACACAGTTATGTCCTGACACCGTCATTCACTCCCTGTAAAACTGCAGCTGGTTCCACAACGCCTTACAACTCGCAATATGCAGCCCGAAAAAAAAGTGTTACAGTATTTATTCCTGGACCTCAGCATTCAGTCTCAAACGGCGCCTGTGGTTCTCTTTGTTGACGAAATCCTATTACTGTCGGTCCAGCTCACAGGCACAAAAACCTGCGCACAAATATCGAAAGAACACCTACAGCTTTCTTTTGGAGCCGGCGTAAACTCAATATCAATTTGGAGACACTCTTATTGATACGGGAAGAGTTGAATAGAAAGCACTCTGACAAAAACGACTCAGTCCTCGCTCGTATGGAGTGAAAAGCTTACAGAGTAGAAATGATTTATTATTACATTGGCATCTGGTGCATCACTCGTCTGGCAGAAGGGACACATTTCTCAGGTGTGAATGAAGTTACAGGATAAAATAAAAAAAGAGACCATGATATAATCCATAAGAACATCCCTCACTGTCAAGAAGATTTTAGTGTTTTCGCTTCAAGCTATATATGCGCTAACTCTAAATATGACAGTTTATCAGTGATCTCCGGTTACAGACATTGATTTATTCTGAAAGCACTGATATTATCTTTATCCAACAATATCCATGTCTTAATCTAAATAGAAATAGAGCACTTTGGATTGAAACTCCACACATGAATGATGTGCGGTGATCAGGACTTACATTTTTTACTCAGCAGAAGATGATAAAACTGGGAAAGAAATCGCTAGAAAATAAATCTGTTTACGGATATACCATGCATTGTTTTCCTCTAATTTATTTTGGCGAAATTTAGTAAATATTATAAATCGTTCAGATAAGAAAGTCATGAATTATTTTATGACACCGGCCAAAGTATAATGTATAATGTCATAACTGTAGTAAACCTGTTTAGAAAATAAAAGATTTAAAAAAAAAAAAAAATATATATATATATATATATATATATGTTAAAAAAGTAACGTCATCAGCAACAACAACAGCATTGCAGCCACACAAAAAACAATTATGAATAACTAAATTGTATTTTATTTCATAAAATCTTATTATTTAGCCCTAATGTCACGATGCTCTCTAGATATTGGCCATTAGAAAACAAAACAACCGCAACTAAAACCACCCAGAACACCTTATAAACTCAAAATGCCTAGCGAGATCTTAATCTAAATAGATCCGGGCAATACAAAGGAATTATCCAATCTCTCACGTGACGCTTTTCTGGATCGCTCTGAAATTTAGTCTCTGAACGCAAAGGCTAGTGGGTAATTATTCTCTTGATACAAACATGAGGTTATGTGCTTTATTAAGGTCTGGCTTTTCCTCGGCGGCCCCCAGGGAGTCCCAGTCACTCTTCTCACCGCGAGCCTGACAGCCTCATCAACACACAATAGCCATTATCCTCTCTCGCCCATTATCTCTCTCTCTCTCTCTCACACACACACACAAAGAGCAGCCCGTTTAGAAACAACACACGCTTACCTGCAGTTCGGCGGCGGGTCAAGTGTGATTTCTGCAAGCTCCTTCTGAATCCTGCAACACAGGAAAGCATTCATTTATTCAACAGAGACCAGAAGGCCACGCACACTAAAACATGACTGCTTCATTTTATGAGCGACAACCACATTTTGCAATCAAATTCACTCTTGAAATTCAGCTGCATTTAAATAAAATCATCCATTATTTATTAATCTTCGTTAAAATTATTTTCAACATTCACTAATATGTTATTAAAATCAAAGGTTGTATTTGTTAACATTAGTTAATGCACTGTGAACTAACATGAACAGCTGTATTTTTATTAACTAACATTAACAAAGATTAATAAATACTGTAACAAATGTATTGCTTATTGTTAGATCTTGATCTACATTAACTAATAAACCTTATTGTAAAGTGTTACCTATCATTCTAATGTGTATTAACTGAACTCACACATTACACGACTTGTGTCAAAAATGCACTCAGGTTAAACCAGAATTTCAATTTCCTGGATGGCGTTTTTTAAATGCATTTAAAAGCAGATTCTCCGTGAGCTTTTCAGCAAATAGGTGGCCTAATAAATTTCACAATTTTCAAAATGCACATTTATGTCACCGCACTTCAAGTCATTTTCTGCGAGCGATACCGGTTGTTATCTCCGAGGTCAAAGCGAGCCAAGGCGTGTGAAATCAAGCGGGGGGTTTGTCAATTCCATAAAACGTGACTCACACACACACACACACAGTGACGATGCCTTAAACGCACGTTTCCTTCGACAGGAAACCATACATCATCAAAACATCAACCATGAGTAGTGGGCTGCTGTTTGTGGGTGTTTAAGCCGCACTATATCATTGAAAAGCAGCAATAAGAGTAAGTTGTTCAGACGATAAAGTGATTTATGACACCAGACAAAAAGTAACTGCCGTGCATGAATAAATGTCAATACATAACTGTAGTACACCTACTGTTTAAAACAAGGCTTGGGAATTACACACACTCATTCACTGAATTTATTATATATATATATATATAAGGAGAGAGAGAGAGAGAGAGAGTTTTGTTTTCTTGTTGTATTATAATGGCATACAATTTATGTGAGTTTTATAGTATGAAATCTGAATTCATTGCATTATTTGAATGCAATAAATGTTTTCCCTCAGAATTAATAGTTAGCATCTATAATTGCATAAATATTCTTCAAAAATCTCATTTTTGGGTGTACTATTGCTTTAACAGACCAAAGTCTTTAGTGGATTCTCATCTCAGCACAAGCTAATTGTTTTGATGATTTGGTCCTCAAAATTAACACAGCTTTCATGAACAAACACCTTTGATGTTGACGTCTGAACCCCGAGGCTTCCTGAATTGTGTAACATCAAGAAGACAAAAACCATCCGCAGTCCAAATGGGAATGTTTGGATCTTGATATGCTTTCAACAGCAGAAGGAACAGGATTCTGCAGTCGCTGTTATAAAAAGCATCGTGTCCCAGCAAAGCTTTGCTCAACTGATTGCATAATGCCATCGTACTGCAGTCGGGCCTTCAGAGAATCTACAGCGTTGTAGAGAACAATAGAAGTGTGAAGAAGCATGCATGCTAAAGTCACCGGCTCCAGTCATCTGCAAACAGATGAAGAGCGATTGCAGAGATCCCTCTGGTGTAAAAGCATCCAAACATGTTATTATGTTTGCAAGTTGAAAGCTTTGACATTGAGAGGTTTAAACGTCTGCAAAAGAGAATTTTTTTATAATACAGATCAATGCATCTCAACCGGTGATCTCAGGGAAAACTAACCATGTAATTACGCATAGTTAGGTTGGTGAAATAAATAAGCTTATCAACTTTAAAAAAAAGAGAGAAAAAAAAGGAGAAAGCAATTCCCATCTTTTGTTACTGACAAACAAAAGCCACGCATCTAATCAATTCTTTTCTCATTCAAATACAAAAAACACCAAAACTATGTACCTACAAGCCAATTTGCACTTTTCCAAAATTAGTTCAAACCCTGACATAATGCAAATCTAAATAAGACAGCAATTTGCTACATTTCTACAGTAAAACCATATTTGAAATATTCCAAATCTAGAAAAACCAAAGACTACCAAATGATTAGATGTAAGTGAACACTTACTGAAGTGTTAAGGTCCGTTCACATCAATGATGATTACTATAAAGTTGACTATATACTGGCCTTTAGTCATGCAGTTATGTTCCCAACTAGCTATACAAAAAAAGGGAAGAAGAATCATTTTGTTCTGTAATGCAAGCGTGGACCATATGTAATATACAGCAGTGATTTCTGAACACAGCTGTAATTCTTGTTTTATAAGGAAATTTTACAAAATGAAACTTTTTTTTCGGATATTGATTTGAGGGTCTTAGGCCCTGTTTACACCTGGTATTAAGATGCGTTTTGGTCGATCGGATCACAAGTGGACGACGCTAAATACAGGTGTAAACAGGGTCTAAAACGCTTTGAGCTTGTCCACTTTCAGAGGTAGTGGAAAACGCATTCGACCGGATTGATTTTGTAGTGTAAACGCTCATGTGGTCGAATGTGTTCAAACAGCCACAAAAGTCTTCGCCTAGTGACCTAATGCGTAAACATTATGGGAAGCGCACTAGTCAGACGGGATTTAAACTTTGTCTGCTGAAGACTCAAGTTTGGTTTGAAGATGAAAAACGTACCAAGCACAATGTTCTCTCACCGTTCCTGATTTCTAACACACACTCACAGCGTTCGGCTGGTCTTGCAGCTTTCAGAACAGAAACGAAAGAGGATGCTCTCTGTACGTTTTTCCATTGTCTCCAATCGCGTTCATATGTTAATTGCGTGCGCTTATTTTGTCGATTAGATCGAAAGATCTGAAAAAAAAAAAAACATACATTTCCCTGCCCATAGACCCTCTCCTTGAAGAAATCAGGACAGAAGTGGTTGAACGTGGACAAAAGAGACGGATTAAAACACCAGGTGTAACGGCAATGTGTCTCTCGTCTACTTGCGTTTTGGTTGATCGGATCACATCTCAATACCAGGTGTATAGGGCCTTAGTGTGTCTGTTAGGCAACAAGTTACAATCGCTAGTGTTCCGGAAGACTGACTTGATAGGAGACATGCATGATCCGTTTTAGTAGTTTTAATGCAGTTTGAATGTGAAATTAACCCTCTGTGGTCTAAGGGGTTTTTGGGGTCCTTGAGATGTTCTGACATGCTCTGACATTTGTGCTTTTTTCAGTTATTTATAAAAATGTTAATGGCAAAGGTGTAAATTCACTCTATATAGCACAAACGGGGCTACCGCAATATGTGAGCAACATGTATGTACATGTTTGTATTTTTTAGAGAATAATGTTTATGCGTTGTTATTGAAAAAACTAAAACTTAAAGTGTCTGAAATAAGGCCACAAAACACATACTAAATATGTGTCCACAAGACTTTTGACTAATGGGCGTTGTTGCCTAGAATTTTTGCTTCAAAATTATCTGAAAATCATCCTGCCTAATCATTTACACAAAACAATACATTGATTTAAATTTTATAAGACACCTTTTGTTTGGAAAGGCAATATGCGTGGAGGCGTGTTCACACCTGAGAAGACAAAGGCCGGATAATGTGCCGCATACATAATGAGCTGCATATTAAGTAGCCTTGTGTGTCACAGGGTCCCAAAGAATGCAAGGACAAAAGAAATTATCTATATATATATACATATTTTACAATTAGAAATGTAACCAATTACAAATAGGTTACAATTACAACAACAATTACAATTTTAACAATATTTCAAGTGCAGTCTTTCTTTGTAAAAAGTATACATTTTATCATGCGTATTAAAAAAGGTAAGGATTCATTAGTTTGAATATTGGAACAAACATTATAATAACATCTTAGTTGATAATTCAATATACCTACTTTATTTTTGACAAAACATCATACTATAGTATATTTAACTATGAGCAGAAATTGGTGAACAAAAGCGTACCTATTTAATGTGACAGTAGTCTTTTTTTACAGTCAAAACTTTATAATCTATCCAAAACTAATCACAAAATCTTGTCTAAACATTCATATTTAGTCTGTAACATTGTGTATGATATATTAGCATAAACATGTGAATTTGTAGTTTGTTGCTTAT
Source organism: Siphateles boraxobius (assembly GCF_051911475.1). Classification (NCBI taxonomy): domain Eukaryota; kingdom Metazoa; phylum Chordata; class Actinopteri; order Cypriniformes; family Leuciscidae; genus Siphateles; species Siphateles boraxobius. The sequence goes on from NW_027508741.1 coordinate 267,613, forward strand.
ACAGACATTTTATTTCAACATATTTCAGTCTATTTTTACTCATCTTAGTAGGCTATAGCAATATAGTTTGGATGTGTTCATGTAAAAAGCCACAATACGATACGAATCACGATATGGATCAATATGGAATTTAAATTTCTTTTGAGCAGAGTTAAGTAACAGTAATATCTTTATTGAATAAAAAGTGTTATGTGTTAACAGTTGTGATAACTGAAAAACTATTTAGTTTGTCATTAAAAAACAATGAGAGTTAAATTAAATAAGTGTGGGAATGTGCACCAAACACAGTAATTACTTTACATTATGTTGAATAATGTATAGAATAGAATAAAGATAGCCTACCAATAAAGAGAAAAGTTTTGAATAGGTCTAGCACTAGTATTAAGAACTTAATAAAGTAAGTAAATGTAAAATAACATTGGGTAGTATTTTAGTCCTGACTAAATTAAATACATCGACTATAAATCCAGATTCCTTATAATTAAAGCTATCTTTTGTTGTTTTGACAACATTATTATTGCAGACACATATGGCTGCTGTCACTTTAAGATAGTGCAAGGATCCTGTTTTCATTATACTGTCACATCACATGCATTTTATGCTTATTTAAGACATAACCGACTGTGTTGGATACTCACCAAGACTGAAATTTTTTACATCATTTTGCTTGTTTTTGGCTGTAAAAGCGATATAATCCGTGAAAAATAACTTTTGTTACTCACAGGCTGTTTGTGAGGCGGCTTTACTCCATCTCTCAGAGAGCGCGCGAGTACTGAATAATTTAAAATCGCTTGATATTTAGCGTGGTAAGACTTAAAAAGACAAGCGAATGGTAAACTTAAGTGATAATGCAATGCTCGCCAGAATATGCAAGTGAATATTCCGTCATGTCCCAACTCCTAAAAGCGAGAGTGTAGTATCGCCGCTTTCAGCGCGTTTGACGCTTGCCTTGAGCAACCCACTCCGAGAGACAGAGAGACAGAAGACGCGGCACAGCTGGACTCTCAATCAATGTTTGAGGGAATTTCCCGCATTATAAGTGGGAGACCTGCGTGAATGATTAGTATAATGCGTAATACTCGCAATCCCGTGCTGAAATTCGAGCCCTGAATTGGCTACATTCAAAAGCATGATGTATTGTCAGGAGTAAATCGTATTTACGCGCATCGTCAGGAGTTCATGACGATGTTTCGTCGTATCGATATTCTGAGCACAGCCCTAATATATATATATTTTTTTTTTAAACTCACCCCCCTCACAGTTGTCATGAAGGGCAAAATTAGCTATATAGACCATTACACTTTTTGCACCAGGCTGTAAACACATTTTTTGGTTGGATATTTCAACATGGAGATTTATGGGATTGACTCGCTTTTGCAGCCCATTTCTAGCGACCAGTCGATGAATTACAGTTTAAGTCACTTGGATTCAAGAAAAAGACCGTAAGGTTGCCGTTTAGTCCTAACTAATAAAATCCAGGTCCTGAAGCAAAACAACAATGAAACAGACAGAGCGTTCGTTACCTCTTGGCACTGGTTGAGAGTTTGGCTGCAGTTTTACTGGAGATCTTGGTCTCCTTCTTCTTGGGCACGACCAGATCTCGCTCCTGCTGAGGAGGTGCCGTCTCTCGCTGCTCGATATCTGAACTCCCTCCGCTGGTGCTGGGGCTGTCATCTGGTCTCTGCACCTCACTAGACATCTTGGCCCTGGACAAACAGCAGGATTCACACACGATTACATTAGCAGACCGCCGGGTGAGGTCACTGGGGTATGAAGTCAACAGTTGTCTTAATTCCAGCTGCGCTGAATAATAAAACAGTGATTCCACGCTGGAGTAAAGGCAGAGGAATCGGATTAACGAGAAGGTGTTTTAATCTGTAAAACTAATTTTAGGTCTGAATATTGAGCTGTAATTCATAAACAGCACATCTTTATAAAATCCCAAAAAACAGAAATGAACAAAAACAATGAATTTCTGTGTAAATCATTCATGAAAACAGATCACATTCCATTTAATGCAACAATGGTTTTACAAACTATTTTTGTTTTCCTCAACGTGATCCTATTCACTTTCTTAATGCAGGTCGTTTCTGGGGCTTCATGCATAAAACAGTGAAGATTTCAACCTAAGGGCAGATGTTTTCAGATTTATAAAAAACATGTGTACGGCAGCAATCCCAGTCTGTGGAAGAGGAAAATGAAATGTGTATAAATCCCACAAAACAGAAATGCTAAAAGAATGAACAACCTTCTGTGTAAATCACTCATAAAACATTATTTTGTCACTGCAACAATTAATACGAGAATGATTTTACAAACGATCCTGCTTTTCTTTCATTTTAAGAAGTCAACTAGAAATAAAAATGTACCCCATTTACTTCAATGCATGTTTCTGGTCTTATTGTGCACGTTATTGCAAACAACAAAAATATGTTAAGCGTTTCATGCAAATATTGAAATGCACCCACTTTTTATAGCAGATAAAACCATCGGTTTTACTCAGAAATACATCAAATTATGAAGTTAAAGGGGTTGTAAACAGCATTATACACAGACTTCAATTGCATCCTTTTAGTTAGATTAAGATTGTCACCATAACGTGGCCCCACTTTTCATTCAAGAGGAATTTAAAGCAGGCATTTCCTGTACGGTCACAGGAAGCGCACAAATGAAATAATACTCAAGTACTTTCTCCCAGACATTTGATCACAGTCAAATCATGATTTAAGATGTTTATCTGATCTGTGATGCGTCTGTTTTCTGACGACGACGAGAAATTCTTTCAGATGTTATCAGGAGATACGGCAGCAAGGAAAACCCTCTGATCACAGGCTTTAAAAGCCACACGAGTCCAGCTAATAAATACCTATGATATCTGCGCTCTCAGCACAGCATTTAAACCAACATAAAAGATGCATGGTGTGGAGAATAGAGAGACCTCACTTCAAAAGTTGCCCAAGATTCCCGAGCCGGGTGTTCACGCGAGTTAGGTCAACGCTTTTTTAGATCCAAGTCGTAAATGATCACAGATACACCAACAGGAAGGTATTAACACTTCTGAGAGTGGATTTTACGGGTCAACTCGTTTTGTGATAATGTGGGAAATGAGTCATAAAACATTTAAATTGCAGTGTGCATGCAGTCATGCCAGAGAGTTAATAGCTCCGAGTCCAAATACAGTCTTTTATCCCACAATACTCTCCGTTTACAGTCCCACTTGAGTTATTTCCCTTCAAATACAACGCGTCTCATTCCACTCACAGATAAATCACATCAATGTGCGAGTCTCAGATTCAGTTTGGCGACCTTTAGTCCCTGGTTCACTCATTCAGGGGTAGTGTATCTTAATGCTTAAGATCTGGACTGAAATTGAAAGGCTAAACCTCACACGACCTACATGGTCCTTTAATACACACACACACACACACACACACACACACACACTAAAAGAGTAATTCTGGGCAAAATTCATCATGTTACTGTATGTATTTATCATTTTAAGTATGCAGAAATACCACTTTGGGGTGAAATGAAACAACCCCAATTACTTTAATCCACGTTTCTGGTGTTACTGTGCACATTATTCCAAATAAGCATTTTTTAGGTGTGCAAAGTACACATTTGCTGTAAAGGCACCAACGTAGCGTAATGAGGATTTGTATATTTTGTGCCATGCGTAGACTGTATACATAAGAACTTGCACTGCCTGGACTAAATTTAAACAGGCAAATGCTTAAGAGTGTATGATTGGATTATTGCAGTGATTATTATGTTTCTAGCATGTTATATGTTTGGCAACATACAGGGTTCTTCTAAGTCTAATTGATGGAGTGTGTAGCTTTTCATTTAGGAAGATGCATCATGGCCATTTTTTTCCAGGATGACAATGTCAAAATTCATCAGGCTCAAACTGTGAAAGAATGAAGAATCATTTTCACACATGAATCCAGAGATTAAACTCATGGAAAGTCTTTGGATTGAGACTTTACAGAGTGCTGGACTCTTGCATTGTTAATACAAGATCTTGACCAAAAATTGATGCAGGTCTTGATGGAAATAAATAACATAACATCTATTCCCATTAATTTTTGTCATTGTCATCCTGGAAAATCACCATGATCTGTCTTCCTACATGGCTGTTTAAAAAACGAAAAGCTACACACTCCATCATTTAGATTTAGAGGAACTGTTACCAAACATATAACATGTTAGAAACATAATAATCACTGCAATAATGATCCAATCATAGACTCTTAAGCATTTGCATATTTAAATCCAAACAGCGACTTTTGTGTGTGTCTGGCCAGTGTATTTAGTAGGTATATTTACATAAGGCACCACCAAATTACAATATAAGGGTAGCGTTTTAGGTCCAAAAACACAACCTTTAGAGGTGTATATTTTACTGACAAAATACAAAAATATACATAAATGTGTACTTTGCAATTATACACACATTTTCCATCTAACAGAACACCCCAAAAACGCTGTCAGCACAATATCACGGGCTTTCTCCATTTTAAGTACACATAGATGCCTTACTGGCAGTATATATCTAGTGTACACTAAAATGTAAAGGAAATCATTGAAGCATCTGTCAGACAGAAACCCCGCTGTTGCCGCATCTGCACGCGCGCGTTATTCAGGAGCGTCTATTTATGCGGGAGGCCGCGAGCGCCTCTCGATCCCGCAACAAAACACACCGCGATCAAACACCCGTCGAACCCCATCGAGCTAACGCGGAGATATTTTACAAAACGTGTGGGGGAAAACAATGTAACGATTCACCCATGATGACCACGATGAACAACTGCCTCGGCACAAAGGAGAAGCCTCGTCCCGCACATCCCCGCACACCGAGGGGGGAAAACAACCACTTTTGCGGGAC